>NC_058047.1:13887500-14140000 GCF_020085105.1 Siniperca chuatsi
ACTTTACATCACTGAGCTGTGTTGTCAAGCTGCAAAGTAGGGAAGCAGTGCTTGAGGATTACATGGTCTTGGTTTGTTGTTTACATTTTGAAGACAAAAAAGGACGTTTTCTAATTAAATCAATACAAAATGGGTGTGTGAGTGGCTGGATCTGGTCAGAGTACTCCCTAAGGCTTCCTGTCTTTTTCACTTCATTGCAATAATAACTTTATTTAAATAGCACCTCTAAAAAAAAAAAAGACAGACAAAGCAAGCAAAACACGATACCAATGCCACCTATCTAGTTTAAATAAGTGGAATTTACCTATTGTACTGTAGCAGTAATGCTTCAAACAGATCACAAAACACAGCTTTAGTAGCACCTGTCCTCATTTATTACTAAACACTACACTGCGTCTAAGCATTTGCAGTCACTAAATTGCTTCAACTCAAATGTAAAAACATGCAAGAATCATTTTGGCAAAACATTTTCAGACAAATACGTCCTTTTTTTTAAAAAAAGGAGGTGCAACCTTGAAGGGTAACTTGTAATATCCTGACTGTCACACTGTTGCCTCAAACTAAATAAGATTTTGTAAGTATCTTTTACAAATACTATTTGTCATATTAAAATAAAAGTATACTTTTATGGCTAATAAAAAAATTATTTTTAATACTAGTAATTAACTAAACTGTGCCCAAAACTGATAAGCCCACTGATGTATCTTTCAACAACAGCTAAATATGAGCAAGTCTAGACCTATTCATGAAATAACATTTGTCCAATCTGCACAACTCACTTTAAAAGTACTGAGGTTCAATTCTAAGCCCTGATCACATCTGTGTAAAATGGGAGTGAGGCTTGATTATGTAACATTCCAACCCTACTGTCCTACTAATGCTGCTGCTGCCATTTCCCACAAGACACGGTCTTACATACTGAGCACCTCCAATAAAGCATGTTGCCCTGTGAGGGCATAGCCTCATTTCCTCAATCAAGAATAAAAAAATAGCCAACCATCTAATTATCATCACCATTAAAGGGTTTGGAGAGAAGGTGCAGGGAAAAAAGTTTTTTTTCTGTGTACAGCGAAGTAAAATTTTAACCCATTTCTTAAAGTGTGTCTCCATTGATTTAACCGTACAAAGATGACAACAAGAGATGGGTGATATTGACAAATTAATATTGTGATATCTATGACAACATCATCCCAATATTCATACATTATCAGTGTATTAGAATTCACAAGGTAATGAACTTAACTCTGATCATTCAAGGATCATCAAGAGACAACAAATAAATTTATATTAAATGTGGGAGATATGGATCAAAGATTCTATTAGAGTATATGTTGTTTTTATTATTTATACAGGAAATTTAATTGAGGTACTGTTTATAAAATAACATAATGGCAATGTCTGTTTTAGCAGAATTAAGTACCCAACAAATTAAGGCATTTAATTATATTGATGCAAATACCCTGTGAATCCAATAATGCAATGAAACAGTCCTGCCCACTGACTTGTAATAATACAGGGAGAGCTGCACTCAATAACCATTATATCAAACTTTTGTCTTACAGTATACATCATCATATCACCCAACCCTAATTTATTTGCACTAGATGTCAGTATCATACATAATTTCATAGATGAGTTTTAGAGGATTACAAACATGTCTTCCTACCTGCAAGGTATTACTTATGATTCTCGATGAAAACAGTAGCTTACATATGCGACTCAAATGCAAATTCTAAAAAGTATTATTACATGAGATGCCCAAACTATGCGGCAGGAGATACAGAGGCATTGACTTACACTAAAACTGGCTGAGATAGGGACTTCACAACCAGGGGAAGTGAAAGCAACATCACTCATGACAACGGTAAGCAGGTGATGACTAAACATCAAATGACTGCAATAACATTTTCTTACAATAACACTATGAGGTAATAGTGAGATGGCTAAATGTACAAACCAGTGTGAATAGAGGATAAAACAGCAAATGACAAACATGCCGCCAACCATTGCCAACAATAACCGAACATCAGAAAATTGCGTTAAACTTTATAACCTCAAATCTGAGTGGCTAATGTTAGGTTACGGCTTACACAAGAAACAGTTTTTTTTACAAATATAGCCAGCAGCGTTAATGTCAAGCAATTTGAGATAGCTACAGTTATAGGGGATATAGTTATAATCATAAATAAATGTTCTGGTGTGTAGACACCCTAAAAGGTGTGCAGCTAGCTACGAAAACAGAGCGTCCTGTAGCCGTGTTAGCATGATGCTAACATAGGTATCTAGCTGGCTTATCGTGGGTGTTTACCTTTATTTCTGCCTGGCGGTTTATCTTGTCCAGGAACCTACCTGCTGGCAGGGACATCGCTGTCCTTTACTATACGTCGTATCAACGAACATGTACAACACCGAAGATTTTGGTGGGTACGAGGATATGAACATAAACGTTACAATTTAATCCCCATCCGCTAGCTCCTGTGAGAGCGCAAACTTCCGCCACATGCACTGCTCTACATTCAGCTTCTGATTGGACAAATCATCTGTCAATCATTCTATTCCGGAAATGACTCCAGACGTAAACATATCCACGTGATGGCACAAACAAGTTGCCTTTTACAGTCGCATGAACTGCCTGAACCTAGCAGCTAGCCCACATTTACATCTTTATTAAAGCTGCATCACTGCATTATGAGATTAACTGGCAGCACAAGGGAACATTTAAAGAAACTATATATTTTACGTGGAAAAAAGTATAGCCTATTATGTTATTCAGCACAAATGTTGTCACCCTCCCCCCTAAAAAAAGTCTTGAAAACATTTGACACTTTTAAATCTCTAGCACCATCTATAGTAAATGGGTTGCATCTTCTTTTTAGGGGATTCTTTGTGTATGATCAGTGTTTGTGTGCCTTTTTATATAGATGCCAAGGACCAGAGGTGGAAAGTAATAAGGTTTAAAATTTACTAGAATACTAGTACAATTGTGGGGTTCTGCAGGCAACAATACCTATGTAGATAATAGTTACTTCCATAACATACAGTAAGTTGCTAAAATCTGATGCATTGTTACAAGTTCTCAAGATTACAGTATATATGTATGAGTATGACCACATAAATCATTAAAACTGCTGACATCAACATTGCCACATTGTGTGTAATTTTATCATATTGCTTCTTTTACTAAAGTAAAACTTCCGAGTACATCTTCATCACTGCCAATGGCACAAGTTAAACTTTCTTTTATTAATATTGTTAAAGTTGTTCAATTTAATCATCCATAAAATAACGGAAATTACAGTGCTCCCTCCTGATCAACCAATGCTCATTACAGAACATAGAAATAAATACCCATAAAATAAAACCATAGATATCAACAACATAAAACTATACTTCACAATAAAAAATAAATAAACAAAGTATAAAAGAACCATTCAAACAATAGCATAAAATTAAATTATAATCTAAAATTAAGTAAAACTAGACTTCAAATTCAAAGTTCAGTTGGGTAAAAAGGAGCGGGTGTGCTCTGCTACAGGAGCCTGAAGGTGGTATGTCTTTCTTTTATTTCCCTTTATGGGTTATACAACATTCATCTACATTTCTATATTTAGATTTCATTTGTGTTCTGATTTGTGCCCGAGAAACAGAAATCATCACAATGTGCAGGTCATGAACCTTGAGAAACAGAGTCACTCTTTGCTCCGAGCCAAGATTAAACATAAAAACACAGTAGACGGCGTCAGACTTTATAAGGTCAAATGCAAATTAGCAGCTCCCCTGTAAAACTATCAAGAAGAACATTTCAAATTACTGTAGCATTCCTCCAACACAGTGTGAAACCAGTGGGTAGTCCTTTTGTTTCCCAGTAAAAGGCAGAGCGAAGAGCTGACGTAAGACAGTGTTGGGGTTGGGGCCACGTTTCCAACTGGGGTCACACATAAAACTTGTTAGACTTATCGTACTGTAAGTTATTTTAGACATAAGAAGTGTAAAACATGTTTAAATAGCAGATTAAATAATATATTTCAGTTTGCACCTGAGATTTTTTCCCCCAATATTCTGATTTTGAATTGAAGAGAAACCGCAGTCCACTCAACAAATGATATAGGCCTACTTTACATGGAAATGTTAAAGCAGAATCAAGCACCAGAAACACAATTAAGATGCTGTATTCTACTGTGAATAGTTTGTTTTGAGTTGTCTGTATTGCTGTGTAATGTCTGCCTCAGATAATAAGTCTATAACTACACCTGAAATTTGTGACTGAAGAGTGCAGGCACGTGTGGTGAAGTCTAATTGTAAAAACAGAGGCAGGTCAGGTGTACAGATGACATGAGACTAATTCAAACTCCAGTTTTGTGGCTCAGTAACTGGCAATTGTCACTTGCAGCGCAGCTTTTTATTACAAATGTCTACAAGTGCTGAGATAGATTTCTTCTTTGTGCTTTACAATGTAATCAATATATAGGCCTGTATACGTTTGTACTATGTTTGTTTCTGGGGGGTTTTCTCTGTAAAGTCATTTGAGACTTGTTGTGATAAAGAGATACATAAATTACTAAACTGCACTTAAGTACCTAAGCACCTAAGTAAAAGAAAAATAACATTGCATATTTATACGATGGCCAATCCCAGATGTGTTTTTTTTAATTAAATTACTGTTTTTACCAATACAATCACCAACATTTTTTTACCCTTTTCATTTATTTTATCTTAATTTCTTGCTCTTTGAGATTTTCCAATTTAACTTTATTTGAAGGATTCTATGCTTGTCTCTGGGGTGAGAAACATTTACCACCTACTGAAGAAACCCTTTCAAAACCTAAATGGGTAAACTTTAAAAACTCCACGTTGCCAAGCCAAAAAGACAAGTCATGGTTAATCAACTTCTATACAACTGACATTTTAGAAATATAATTTTTTGGAAGCAACTATTAAATCATTTGGATTTAAGAGCTTTGTCTTGTGTTGACCCTCCCCACCCAACTCCTGCTCCCCTCCCTTAATGACTTTGCCTCTCACACACTCCTCTGTCCCACCAGAGCACGACAAAGGAGCCAAACGGACGGAGGACGGATGACATGAGGGTCTTCATCTGCTTCGACGGTTCCTGTGAGCCTTTTGATGTCCCTCCAGATCAGACTGTGAGGGCCATGAAGCAGATGGTGAAGGTAATAAAAAGCTAAAGTAGTGTCCCAGTGCTATCACTGTTAATGGACCCTAATTTCTTGACAAGTTTTGACTGCATTTTGAAAATCTGCCTGATGATTTGGACGTGTTACTAGAGGGAAAAGAGACTGTCTGATGGGTTTATCACATCTTCAGCAATATGTTACTTGCAGTTGTCTGTTAGTTATTAGTTATATGTCAAGAAAAAGCAACATTTCTCCATCACTGGAGACACTTTTATTCTGCTCACACTGGAAAGCAAATGCAGCTACAGACACTGAACATGGTCTATTAAGAACTTTATTTCTTTGTCAGAACTCTATTACAACTCCATAAATTTCCACTCTGTCCCTCTCTGTAGGATAACTTTCTTGTGCAACTCTCCGATGACAAGCAGGTCCGGCAGTACCTGGAGCTGAGCTACGGTGGTGCAGCGCTGCAGGACAGCTGGGCTCTATGCGACGTGGGCATCACAAGTGGCAGTGCCATCCAATGCCTGATAAAGGTATTAAAACATCAAAAGGGTTTAGAGATTTGGAGCTGTGTTGGGATTTGCAGTAAATACAATCAGCTTACAATGATGAGCATTGAGAGAGGATGCTGAAGTGCATCTTTGCTTTAGGCCTAAACTTCAGAAGCTATTTTTAAAAATGTGTTGGAATTAAACTATATTTTATTTGCACCAAAACAAAACATTAAAGAGTAGATGTTAATTCAGAAGACTTTTGTATGTGAAAAACTGGAAAACCTTATCGCTAATGCTACCACAACTTTCAAATCAGTTCAAATATTTTATGAAAGTGATGTAAGTAATCTCACCTTCAACGTTCCAACCTACAACAGACTTCTTTTTTGTGAGATTCTAATGCCAAAGAAAATAAGTACTTTCATCAATTTCCAGGGAGGTCAGAGGTCACTTATACATCTTCTACTCTTGGAATTGGTGCGTATTTAGTTAATTTCTGTATGCAGCGCCTATACGTTTCCCCTCACTCACTACATACAATCTTTTCACTTCAGGGCTGCTAAAATTAGCATCTTACTGCATACATATTAATTGCTTGGGATTATTTCTCAACAAAGACATCCTTTTTACAGTGAGTGAATTTTATATCAGACTGATGCACTAATAGGGAACAAGATGTTCCCATGTGAGCGGCAGCTTGGAGGGAAATGAGTTTAGTTTAGTTTGTCCCCATTACTCGGTTTTTAGTATTGGGACACATTCCAGGCTCATCACCAGGCAACCTTGTATAAAAGTTGACAGTGGTAAGCATGTGTGTGCGTGTCCCTTTTCAGCTTTTGTCATTTAACATCCTCTAATAAAAATAGCTGTTTTCTACAGGCTTTTTAGTGTTTCGGTCCAATTTCACTATCCAGACTTTTGTAAGTTTTGGTCTGGGCCACTTTGCTTTGACATTTCACGTTTTTTGTTTATTTCAAAGATAAATTTTTGCCCACTTTAATGGGTCACCCCTAGTTCTAAAATGTGTACTTATATACATGTATTCAGTCAAAATCCTTTGCATGCAAGTTGGTAAATCATGTACAGAGCTTTTGCAGATAGATCTATACACGCACATGCAAAAAGCATCTTGTGTTATCCAGACAATTCAGTGCATACAGTATATTTCAGTCTGTTCAATAATATAAGGTGCCACTTACTTTTAAGTGATTGTACATAATGTTAACCACAGGGTGGCAGCAAACTCCACTTAGCTTGTGTACTACTTTTGGTGTATTTTACAGTAAACAAAATATAGATAATATGTATAAAATGATGATTAAAAATAATAATACCTGTCACTCTTGTGTTGTGAGGTAATGGTTGGTACATGGTGGTCATGGAATGCCCTTCATCCAATCACAATAGCTGCAAATAAAATACAATTGAATTAACTAAAAAACGTGAAAATGACTCATGTACCTTTGACATGGGTTTGGTTTTCAGGTCAACGCAACTTCAGCGGTATGTGATATTTTTTAGATAAACACAGGGATTCATCTTGTGACTTTAGTTACTCTTTAACTGCAAGGCCATTGTAATTATTTTTCAGAGTGAACAAAGGCCTGTGATGCGTGTGTTCAATGCTGTGACAGGAGAAACCTTACCAATCATGGGAAGCGAGGCTCTTCTGCATATGTCCGTTGCTAGACTGAAAACTGTGGTGTCCATGCAAAGCGGCCTGCCTGTCAGCACCTTCAGACTGAGCACACTTACTGGTGTGCAACTCTATGACTGCAACCAACTGCAAGACTATGCCATTGAAGTGGGTATGGCCTACTTTCTGTCTGTGCTGCTATATGATTGATGTGTGTAGCTTCATAATGAGTGCTATGTAGCTAATTATTTAAAAATGTGTGAATAGTCTAGCAACATTTTCATTAATTCAGTGAAAGGTTAGATATCATGTTTGCTATTGGCTTCTAAATGAACTACTTTAAATTGTATAATGTCTCTAATGTGTGCTGAATGGCAGTTGGTATGAACTGGGTATTAGATACAGAGAGCTATATTGTTAGCATTCAACACGGCCAGTGTCGACAAGGTATAAACCTAAAAGCTTCAATATGATAAACAAAATCAGTTATTTTAACCTACAGATTACTTTTCATGTCAACTGTTTCTAAGAACAAGATGCAAGAGATCTGCACTTTCACATGAACAAAGAAAAAAGTTGCCATATTGCACGTTACAATCTCTCTGTCTCAAAAGCCATGCACAGACAAAATTGAAGTTAAAACAGAAAACATCTATTTTGAAATTAACAAAGGCACTACTCTCCGTTTGGACACGTGGGATGGGTGGGTGGAGTTCCTCCAGGGTTGCCTCCTGGGCCACAGATTGACAGTCCAGAGCCACCTATCAGAGAAGAAGCCAGTAATGAGGTCAGAAATTCCCTACATGAATAAAAGTGTGACAGAACTATTGTTGTGCAGACTATCCAAAATGAGTTAGAGTGCAATCTAACACACACAAGTGAATCTTTCTTGTTCTGCTTTTCCAGGTTTCAGCTGCAGGTAGCACTCTGCATCGCTGCCTCTTTAGGCCACCTGGATCTGGCAGGCTGGCTGCTGGAGAGGGGGATGCATGCTGAGGAACCAGTGGGAGTCCATCCGTACCGCCAGTGGTGCCACCAAACCGCCCACCGAGACACCGGAAAGTGTCCCATCCACATAGCTGCAGAGAGCAGTCAGCTCCTCATCCTCAAACTCTTCATCACCAAGAACCTTTTGACCTTGGCTTGTCGGGACCCTGGAGGTCATGACCCTTTGAAAATTGCTATTCAGCGTGGTCACAGGGATTGTGTACGCTACTTAGCCAACAAGCTGTGCTCAGTAGTATCCCTGCCAAACATGTCGCTGCCCATGCGTATCTACCTCCAGATTAAATGCTGGGTGAGTTTGGGGCAGAAAAGGGCAGCCTCCAATCAATGTCAGTACACCAGCGCTGCCTTCTGCAACCCCAGGGTGGGGGAGACGTTGCTGGTAGATGGGTTCAACCATCCAAATATGTCTTCCAAGTCCAGGAAAGCTGTGACCAAACCAAGTAGAGGAATCAAGGCCAAAGCTTGGCAGCCCTTACCTCCCACCAGCAACTTACTCTCAGTATCACACCTCCCCTCCAAAAGGGCACTGCCCCAACTACCCACTCTGCAGTCTGTGAACCCTGGTGACTTTAAAGAGATACAGAAAAAGCTGGAACAAGATGTGAAAAGTAGAGAGGATGGCTTATTGGATGAAATCAGTAAGGAAGACAGCAGCTTATGCAGGGGCAAGTTTATACTCCCACCAATTACCAGCAGAGAAAGTATTCCCAGGCTGGTGTTTGTGGGTGCATCATCAAAATCTTCCCATATTCTGACTGCGTCTCAGGAGTCCTTCTCTCATTACTGTGGCCGAACACCAAGAGAAAATGCCATAAACTGCTTGACTATAGCCAGGTCTCTATCCTTTGTATTGTATATGTTCATGAGCAATAAAAACACATCCTGATTTGTCTCATAAATGCCATCTTATTTGAGGTTCACGGCAAAGGATAGTTATATATCAGTGAGGCAAAATCTGTTTTACTTGTAGTCAAATTATTCACACTACACATAATTTTTTGTCTGTAATTCTGTTTGTTACCAGTTGCTAATTCAGTTTTTGAAGAGATGTATTCACTGCCCTTGCTAAGCAGGGTAGTTACATTCACTTTTGTGTAAGTGGCACATGTACAGTAACTCATTAATTAAGTTAAAGGTGCTGTAGGGGCTTCTGTAATGAGACTGACCTCTGAACTACACTTTACATTTTGTGCTACATGGTTGGATTTGGTGGGAAATCTGAATATCTAAATAACTTTGCGGCACAACGGGAGATTTCTTTACCTTACAAAACAGGAAGATGTTGCTCTGAGGTAATGTGTAAGAGAAAGGAAACATGGAGAGATGGCAGAAATGTTCATTTGAAGAAACACCTGCACTAACTAAAATACTGACATAAAACACAGGCTATCGACTGCCTTATTTTTTGACTGTAGTTATATACATGATATGAGTGTCACAATGCTTGTTATAGATGTTAATCAAATGACATACACGACAGCTTTAGTTTACTGTGTGTAATACATGTTTCTCTTATACAGTACCTTCACAGAGAAGCCTTGGTTGAAGCAGCTAAGCATAGCACGGACCCTGATCAGGAAGCGTGTCCCCACCATGGCCTGATATTCATGGAGACTGGTACCACAGACAAGTCCCATCCAGATCTGTCACCCATCAGCCCAACTGCATGTGGATCTCCCATTGGCTGCGTGAAACACTGTGGACAACGATGAATCCTTCAGAGTGACAAATGAGGAGTAAAACTGCAAGGAGAGGAAGAGGGAGAGACAGCACCTAGACGCACATTTCATACAGGACACTCTCACTTTGTTTGCTGTTAACAGAGTAACAGCTGTTAACGGAGACTCAGGCCTGCAGTGTGGTTCATACATTTCACTGATAAACCTGAGAATTATACAGAGTTACATCAGGCTTCAAGATCAAATGATCAGTTTTTGTTTCGTGTCTCCACTTCTGCCCATATGCATGACCTCTCTCTCTCTCTCTCTCTCTCTCCGCGGAGCACAGTATGTTATGTATGTTATGTTAACATTATTAAATGAATACTCACTAAAAAAAATAGGGCAAGCTCTAGTTACCAGATATATTTCATAATCTAGATCTATAACCAAATCACACATCCTGTTGTACTAATGGCCTATATGTGTCACTGTCTAGTGGCAGTGATTGTAGTTACAATATGTACTGTAGCTATAGCTTACTGGATTGAACTCTCTGGTCTGACCATGTGCCCTGACATCTTTGGTTACTTTGATTCAGTGGGACATATATATAGACATATACTGTACAGATATTTTCTTTTAAATTTGACTTACTTACACTATCAAACACTGATTGAAGATATGCTTTCTGCATATGAAAAAAGATAGATAGTGCTAGCATAAATTGTAAGACAAACAGTACATTGCAAGTACACTGACTGCTACAAGTTACATTAGAGTGATCAAGATCTAGGCCATTTCCAATATAATTAAAAGCCACAAACAAATGTTAGGATTCATGAAGATTCATGAATGCAATGTATGTGTTTGACATAAGTCCAAGTAAGGACTAGCCTTGGAGTTAAAATGACTTGCCTTTGGTTGAAATTCAAGGCTAAGAGCACTAACACATTGTATCTTCTGCCCTCATTATGTGTGTAGGTGCACATCTATGCAGCAAACTAAACACACTTCCAATAAAGGTTGAAGACAGCGGTTTGCCTTTGAGGTTTCTACTGGAAGCAATTGTGAAACTGTGAAGACAGTATTGGACAACAAATTCAATGATATTGTTAAGAAATGAGAAAATTATGAGATTCCATAAACAAGAGTTAGACCAATTAGGTATTGTAAAAATTAATTAGCACAGTAACAAGGAAACTGGATTTATAAAAGTATAAACTAACCTAGCTGTCAATAAGTTGTGTTTCATGTAAGGAAGAAACCAAGTATCACCAGTGAAAGACCAACATTAAACTCTCACAGGAAGTTAGACGCAGTAATTAATCTAGTAAACATACACAAGGTCCACAAGGGTAAAAGTAAAAAGAGTAAAATACATAACAGTTAGCCCAACAGTAATTTAACAGTTAACGTTAGTTAGAAAGTTGCATTAGCAACACATTAGCCTCAGACAGCTAGTATAGTGGCTAGCTTAGTTAGCAGTAAGCTTAACAAAGTTCGTAACAACATTCTACAAAGTAAACAATCACATAAAGACTGTAAAAAAAAGGAGTACCTACAGATAATGCTCCAACAAGGGCATTTGGGGAATAGTAAACGATGTCTGTGGATATTTGCCTGGACACAGATCTGACAAAATGGTGGATGTAAGATGTCAGTTAAGCAGCAACTGCTATAGAATTGTGGTGGCAGCAGTTTCTACTAGCAACAGAATGTCCAACTGAAACCAACTGCTGGTGGCAGAGTAGGCCTACTGTTTATAAACTCTTGCACTCTAAGCACTTGACTGAGCTCAAACTTTTATCTGTGGTTAAAACCAAAAATAATCTACACCTGCAATTCTGTCTACAAGTCTGTTTTTTTTTTTACCTTCAATAAAAAACTTTAATACGGAATCTCCCTCTCTTCCTGGATCAAAAAAGCCCTTTACCAAATTTTCAGAGATTGAGTGCTGGCTTGCATACAACTAGAATTATTTTTTTCAAAAGATTCTGGCTCACATGTTTTTTTACTTCCATCAAGGAAGTGCCTTTGAGCAAAGCTGATGCAGCTTGATCTTTCTTGAATGTTCCTCCAATATGTAGTTCATGTGCTACATTCTCTCCCCCCTGACTAATATATCTGCTGTCACTCATTCAGTTTTATGGTGCCTACTGTGGGAGATATAAACACAAGGTGAGAGCAGATAAATGACCCAACAACATTTTACTGCAAGGTTGGAGGTTGTAAAGATATTACTTTTACAGGGGTTTAGAGCATGTCGATGATAAAGGATTAATTGTAGTATGCTATTGTATATCTATTGGCATAAATAATTTGCATTCTTGTGTATCTTCGTTCTTTAAGGTGACAATTAAATGGCACATTTAGAGCAAATCGCTACTCATTTGTATATTTGTATTTCAAAAATCATAAGTATTTTTATTAAATGTAAACATGAGATAATCTAAATTTTGCTAAAGAAATGTTACATTTCTGTTATTTGTGAAGTAGCAAACAGCCACTTTTCAAGCCTAGAGAGGTTGAGTATCAACAAACAGTTCCTGCATTTATTCCTCCATTCGTATTAATTTCTAAAATATAACAACATACCCAAAATACTACTGTTGTCCATTTAAGACAAAAGTCGACTTAGAAATTTCCGAGCAAAAGACAGCGTTTGTAATTCTTACAGGACGGTATGATCTCGCGTTTCAAAATCTCGCGATGTTGTGAGCCTAGCCGACTAGTAGTGCTGTTACCCAGCCAGCCCTTGTTGCGCCAGTCAGTGATCAACCGGAGAGTAGACATGCTGAACCGCCAGTGCACGCAGGATCCTGCCTAGGTTTCTTATGAGTTTGTGGAAGAGCAATGAGTTATGACGGGGAGCAAGTTTAATACCGAACTTGTCTTTGGTATTTGAGTCGCAGAAATCACAGTACCATAAAATCAGTTGAAGAGAAATAGTTGAGCCAACCGGTCTGACAGTCAGCGTGAAGGAATGGCAGCTCCCCGGCCGATAAAAGGCATCCTGAAAAACAAGAACAGCGGGACAAACGTGAAATCGCTGCCCGACGACGTACAGGCAGAGAGTCCTGAACAAGCCCCTGCACTGTCGGAGGATGACCAACAGTAAGTTTTCTGCTTAGCTGTCGTGAGGTTGGTAAATTAGCCAGGTAACGTTAGCTAGCTAAACACTTGTTAGCCTCTCTAACGTTACTCCCCCTGTCGTTAATGGTCAGCCACCTCTTTGGCTGTCAATGTTACTCAACAACGTCTGGTGGCGGTATGAAAACTTTCTGGTTCTTTCCTGCGACTATCAGAGGGTTTCTCATCCCTGATAAAATACTGATGGTATGCGTAATCAAGAGCTAACGTTTACCCTTTGGAACCGTTTGTCAGGTTAGCTTGTTCGCTAGCTAATAATGTCACCACAGGTTATGTCGTTGTAACGGTTGTCAACGAATGTTCACATTTTTGGTTAGAGACGCCAAACCCCAAAAACTCTTACCGTCGACTCGCTTAATTTTGTGGTAATTAAAAAAATATGCGTAACAATTATTATTAAACAGTGACAACCCCCAGGCTTGACCATACCTTATTAGGGCAAATTACCACCAATTTAAACAGAGGTCGCACTCTAATGTACATATAATAAGTTAACCCATATTGTCATATCCTCATATAACCTAACGCTAGCTCCCCGTATCATTAGTTTGTCACTGTAGCTTACCTCCCCGTATGTCAGTTAAGTTGTTTTTTATCCAGCACTGTCAGGAAATTTTTTAAACATTCCAAGTCAAGTTTTGACTATCTCACTCTCTTTTTAGCATGTTAGTTACACATCGAGCAGTGAACTTTCTGTAAATTACACTATCAAACACTGATTTGATAGAAATGCTTCCTGCATATGAACAAAAAAGATATAGTGCTAGCATAAATTGTAAGATAAACAGGACATTGTAAGTACATTGTCTGCTACAAGTTACATTTGATTGATTGCATAAGCTATAAATTAAATTGTAAAATATGTGTTGCTCTCTCTATGTGAGTCATTGAGATTTAAATCTGTCTAAACCAGTGGGTTGACTAAGCAGAGCTGGGTGTACTCGAGTTATTTCTCTGGCGACAAACACTTGATGTTACATCTGACACTGACAGCTGTGTTACAGGCCTGCGTTGGCACTGAAGCCCCAGTCTGTGTCAAAAGAGGCAGCAGTCTATGGTAAACAAGACTATTCTGGTATGATAATCTTACAACCATCTCATAAGACTGCTGTTGAATATTCACCATTATCATTATAACTGCTGTCAAATCCCCTGCTTCATGACCACGTGATCTTGTGTGCCCTGTAGACCTGGCACCTATTAGAGTGTCAGAGGGCATCTCACATTGCTTGGCTTAACTTCCATCCTGATGTTAGCCAGGGGGGTAGTTTGGCTCATTCATCCACTCGCAGTAGAGGACACTCGATTTAAAATATCAAGTGTGTTCGATGGCAATGGGGACGCCTCCGATGAGGTCAAGAATATTGTAGGGCAAATAAACTGCGGTATGCCAACAGTCTCATGGTTTAGGATTGTGACAAGGCTCCATAATTATCTACCGATATGCAGATTGTAAGAACTCGTTTGGGACTGTTAAATCAGCAGTTCTGTTGTGTTATATTTAGATTTTAGCAAAGGTAGAATTCTAATTGAACAAGATAGCTGCTTTTAAATGATATAATCAGGAAAAAACATACATTACCTTTTAAATATAAAACATTGGGTTTCCAAGTTAATCATACATTAGGCTATGTAAAGGAGATTTGCAGACATGAGGGAGGCTTTTTTCCCCATGGCATGTTTGTTAACCCCCCCCGATAAAACACAAAAATGCATTTCTTTGCATCATTTGTATAGCTGTGGCACTATAACATTGTGAAAAAAAACACGTTGGATATTTTTAGCTATCTGTGAGTAACTGGGTAAAACATGCCCAAAGCAAAAAGGGTGCAGGGCTGCGCAGGAAGTTGTCTCAGGCTTAAAGTGTTGCTGGTTCAAATCCCATCAGTTTGAATATTTCAAAGTGCCCTAAAGCAAGTGTATCTCACTGCAAAGCACATCTGCCAATCTGCTTTAAAAAACACAAGCTGGAAACTATTTAAAAAAAGAAAGCATTATTTGAAACACATTGCCAACAAACAGGGCTTAAAATATGTCGATGTGATTAAGTTTAAAAAATAAATACACAAACATAAGATGGCTTTTAAGGCTTTACATGAATTGAATTCTGTCTGATTTACAGTCAGGGTGATGAATTAACACCACCCACCTGCCAAATGCTGCTAAGTCTTTGGTGCTAGCTGGAGTTTCTGCTCACAGTGACAGTTGGGTTGGACAGTATCTTCAGTTGAATCTTTCAGTAGAATCATATTGAGACTTTAATCCCTTTTTAAAAATTGTATCTAATACAAATTAGGAGTCATTAGAAACATGACATGATTATAATATGATGCTTCTGATTATTTAGATCAACATGCATGATACAGTGCATGGTATATATAACTATCAAAATGTATCAGCTTCATGATTATGTTCACCATATATCCTACCAGTTACTTTGGAAGGTAACCAGCCATTCTTTGCTTGGTTAAAGTTGAATGTTGAATTTGTTATTTATTTGTGCCCCTTGCCTCTCCCATGCCAGCAGGTCTAGACATTAGTTACAGTCCTCTCTGTGCTGCAGTGTGAGAAAATTAGGCCATAGAAGGATTGCAGTTATTATTCCATTCCCAGCAGTGAATCAAAAATAGTCTCTCTTGGAGTGACGAGGAAGTACAGGAAAAAGAGTTTTCTGGAAGGATCCTGGGTGCAGCCACGCACCAAATCCACATAGAAGAACCACGGCTGACCGTGCTGTGCTGCCACTGTCGGCTCTGAGTTTAAAGCAAATATTGTGAATGTTTTCATAAGCCCCATGTCAGTGTAAGTTGGCTTTTTTTACCTACCTAAACGATGACCCTCCAATGGCATTCCCTGTCTAGTATGCTAAAATTTTGGTCGGTTCTTGACTACTCAGGCATAGTCTTTTTTTTTTTTTTTTTTTTTTTTTTTTACAGACAAAGGAAAGATAGGCAAGCTTTATATCTACCAGTTCAGGACAGCGGTGCTCACATTGATCCTGACGACAGCCCAAACATGTTTTCCTTCTTATCTGGTTCAGTTGTGTGGAACATATCACATTGCCTTCCTAGCTCATTCCACATTACCCAGAGGATATCCTGAACTAGCTCTACAAACACCCAGTGTTGATTTTTTTTTTTTCTCGACCACCTGTCCATGTTTAAACAATTCAGCTTCCCTCCATAGATTTGTAGGAAGAACATGGACCCAGATGACGTAGCTCTCAGTGGTTGCTATTGGTTACAGTTATTAGAGTACGGCTCTCTTGATGCCAGTTTTTTATTACATATTAGTTAGTGGAGACAACCACGTTCTGCAGTAGTCAACTTAACTAAAGCCAAGATGGACCACTGAAAATACAAAATAATTGTGTGCATTTTGTAATAAAAGATATAGAGATAAAAAAAATAATAAGACTTAGCCTAAATGATGACATTTGAAGTGTGGATTATACAGCAACCCACATGTTCCATTTATTGTTTCCTTGCAGCTCCAATTCATTTCCTTTAGCATTGTCACTTTTGTTATCCCTTCAATCACTCACTATTATTTAGTTAACAGTAATGTATGAGCCTCACACCCACTCATATATAATTCATGGATGCTTCCATGAAACTCAATCTCTCCTTCACTGTCTTGCGTGCTTCATCCTGACTGTGTGATGGACAGTTTGACTGGCAGGCAGTGAATCTCTGATTTTCTATAATGTGGACAGAAAAATACCACTTAGACCATCCGGACATGTTACCCTCCCGTGTACAGGTCAGTTAAGGTCAGCTGTGGGCACAGCAGATGAATACAGTTTCTGTATTGATGAGAAATGTCTGGAACTGAGTAAGTCAGGATCGACAGGTGTCTGAAGACCTCTGGTCTATAATGTTAAAGAGCAGTAACTGCTTTAGGACAAGGCAGTAAAACTGAAAATACTTCATTATCTCCCTCTTTATTAGGTGGGTAATATATTTAATGTAATAACAGCAATGGGTGTAAATTTGTTCAAAGGAAATTAAACATTTGACCTTGGAAATCCTAAATTGTTGCAGTTTTTTTGCCTTTTGGCTCAGTTTAGATTTAGATTCACTTCACCAAACACAAATTTTACTTACTTGTCAGTATAACAGTGAAAATCCCTTGCATATTTTGTAGACGACTTCGCCTTTCTCCACATCATGACCTTACCATGACCAGTGAATTCAATATGTAGTCCCTCTTCATTATGCTGCTTCCCCTCTGATGTACTTCTCTAAAGTCTGGACGAATGACAGGGGCTTAAGAAACTGTTTTAGTCCTAAATCTAGCTGGCTATCTATCAAACTTTGTGTAATCTTTTTATTGTGCCTGAGGAAGGAGCCAAAGGAGTAGTGATTTGCACTTGTGTAGCATGTATATCAACAACTGCAGAAAAAGGCAGAAAATCTCAAATAGAAAAGGGTTTTCTCAAAAAAAAAAAAAAAAAATAATTCTGTAATACCAAAATATAGGTTTTATTTTTATTACTGGCCAAGCGGAACACCAAAAAATTTAGTTATTCTTTAGAGTTCTGAAAAAACATTGTCAAATTATTGGGCAATGTCATCTCTGCCATTTATGTATTTAAGCAAAGGTGGGCTACAACACTCTAAAAGAAACTTGCAAAATCTACAATAACAAATTTTTGGTAAATAGAGGTGACAGTGTTTGTCATGTTTTAGGACATGACAATAATTCAGATGATACTTGTTTGTTTGGCTGGGAAAGGGACACAGGTAAAATCAATGAGCATTTGCCCCGTGGCTGGTACTAATTTCCTTCCCTGCTGCTTTTGGCTTGAGACAGTATGTGGAAGTAGTATATTCTGTGCATTTCGACAAGCCACTTTCTGCACTGTAACACAAGGACCTGCTGCTGTTGGTGGCTTCAGTAAGTAGTGCAGAGCATAGGGCTGGACCTTTCCTCACTACCCTCTGACTATGCTACCTGATAGCACAGCTCAGCTCTCAATGATGACTCACTCTATTTAATGAGTTTTCCTGAAGCGTAATGTCGCCAGCTGTTGACCACCCTCGAGAGATTGTCATCATCACATAAGAGATACAGCTCTCTGTTTAGTGTGTGCTAGTAGTTGGTGCTGTCTGTTTTTTTTTTTGTTTTTTTTTCCTCTTGCAGAGGCAGGTGCGTTATCATTGTATTACAGTTTTTGTGATGAGTGAATGAACTGGAGTGGATTTACAACAGTGGTTTGGTGGAAATAGAACATGGTTGGCTGCTTCTGGGATGTGTTGTGTAACTACACACTACAGACTTATTAACAGCTAACATTGTTAACACACACACTCTCCCAGATGTTAACTCAGAGTAGTTTTTTTGTGCCGTTTTGCTGAGAGTTTTTGGAGTGGTGTTTATTTCTCAGATCTGAGCTTGCTTTAGAAAATGTTGATGAAACTCTCTCTGTCATTAAATGGTTTTTGCGTTGAGTCTTAAGGCAACGTTGTTACCTCTGCCAAAGAGATTATTTTTCCTGTCTTGTTTTCCAAGTAGCAGGATATGAAAACTATCATCCTTGAACAAAGCCCTAATATTAATGCAATTATATATTCTTAGGATTTAGATATTCTCTCCAAAAATCAGATTGATCACTGTGTGTATTTTGATTCCGTTCTGGATGCAGATTGGAAAAAAAAAACTAGAAGATGCTGTATGTAGTAATTGCAGAGGTATGCACTCTCTTTGGGCTTTCTAGTTTTGCACGCGTTCCAGTAACACAAACCCATCTGACAAGGTAGCTAATTTTATAGCATGAGTGTGCATGTTCAGTACGTTGGTCAAGGACATTTTATCAGGACGAACAACATTGGCCTATGTGCCATTTTCCTACGTAAGAAGTTGATTTCAGTGGAACTGTGTGAAGTGTCAGAGGCTCAGGGTTTGCCACAGAAACATTAACAGGAAAGAATATGAAAACTGATTTCTTCCTCTGATCTGCATCTCATCTTGGGAACTTAGGAAGACGACCCCCCCCCGTAGGCTTGTAGCAGCAGGCAGTGGATTTAGCATCTCTCTCCCGTTTCTCGCCCCCTGCCTGCCTGTCTCCCATGATACCCGACCTTTTGTTCCATGACTTAGGTCAGGACTGATGTACAGTGCCTTGGCAGAAGAGACTAGGGAGAGCAGAGTTGGCTTAACCCAAGCCAGATAACTCCCAGAAGCACCTGGATTTATATCTTTAGGTTTCAGCTTAGTTTATTTTGCAAATAAAAATGATGACAATGCGTGAGAAAAGAAGTAAACATTGTGCTAATGAGACAATGAAAACTGCACAGGCTTACAATAAACTGAAAAGGTGAAAAAAAAATTAAAAATGGAGAGTGGGGCTACTGAGAACAAACAACATCAAAGCTCAAAAAGAGGTCAAATACAATATAACAAAATCTTAATTGGCAATTGAATGCATTTTTTTGAGTTTAAACAAATGTTTTCACTTCCTCTCCCCTGAACTATAATCGCAGGTGTTTTCTCTTTATCCTCTTGAGCAAAAATTCAAATTTAGTGCTGATTTAGTGTTTGTTTCTGTTTATTTCCCCTAAGGATTTGAAAGGGCAGCAAGGATTAGAGTAATTTTGAACAAAAGGCCCAGACTGAGCACGCAGAGGTGAAAACCTTATTCCCCAGAGAATGGAACTATTTGGGGGATTAGGAACAGGTGTGTGTTTCGGGGAGGTGGAACAAAAATCAACTCTAGAAAAAGCAATTGTATCAAATGAGACTGTTGTTTGACTTTTGACCTTTTTCACTCACAGCTGATCAGCCTCAGTGCTCACACAGACCATTATTCACATCTGTGATGGATTACCTTGACACAAAAGCAAATAACCATGTCTCTTCCTGAAAGTCATCAGAAAACAAATTGGTGCCGTTGACATTTCCGGCCTTCTTTGTCTGTGTGTTCCCAAAATATGCAGTCTGAGTGAAAACTGGGGCACGTTTAGTCCTAGATTAAATCTGGTCACTCCTCTCCCTGGAGGAATCTGTGGAATGTGACAGTGGGTGGATAGCTGGTGCGCGGTGGTCCGAATGGAGTGTGCGTCCATTTATTCCTCATTTACTTCTCACAGTTTTTTCTCTTGATCTTTTTACAGGAAGAAATCCCAGAAATGGGACGAGATGAACATCCTGGCCACGTACCATCCAGCCGACAAAGACTATGGCCTGATGAAGATCGATGAACCCAGCACACCTTACAACAGGTTTTTTCCATTTGTCTGTTTCTATTGATAACACTGTTAAAATTTTATTCAGTTGATCCTTGATCATTTTTGAAAATATTTGAAATGTTATAGTTTAAATTCTAAGATAATTGAAGACATACATTTTCTAGAAGCTTGTAAAAATGCATACCTCTATCTACACTAAAAATGATCACGCAGCCAGTTTAGAGCTCGAACCAGTGTCAGTGTAGTGTAGTTGAGTGTGTGTTGGTGTTACAGGCATGTCTCAGCATGTTTGTAATCCAATATGTCAGGGTGCTGCAGGGAAAGTCACCCTTGTCACAGACCTTTCCTCTTTCTCCCCTCATGGTCCTCTTTCCTGTCTGCATTTCCCTCTGTGCTCTCCTCCTTCTTTACCCTTCATCCCCTCTGTCAACTTGTCTGTCTGGCGTCTGCTTCTGTTTGTGTCTGTATTTCCTCTCCTTCTCAATCCTCACTCCCTCGCCTCATTTTCGGCTTATCTTTATTCAGTTAATTTCACTCTTTCAGGATGGTGGGGGACGACGATGATGAGGGCGCGCTGAGTGACTCGGACGGCCACAGCGGACTCGCAGCTGATGACCTGGCATCAAAGTAAGAATTACATGTGAATGATTAGGTTGGCCTTTGTAGCAGCTCTGCTGCCTTTTTTTAAATTTTATTTTTCTGTAGTTGCTGGTGCAGTGTGTAGCATTTTAGATTTTTAGTGAAGTAGAATGTAGAAAAGGGAGAAAAAAATGTTGTGCTCTCAGGTGTGGCCCAGATAAGCCACACCTGTACACACTCACCAATGTCCTTGTCCTCTAACAAGAATGTGTCGTAACAATAACTGATGAGGGTGTGTTTACTGTACAGCCTCGGGCGTCCTTAAGACACTTAGTGACCACTTAACTGCAGTATCACACAGAGACATTTTAGATAACACATTAAAAGACTGCAGTGCCAAAGAAGCAATACATTGTCTTTCCCTGGAAACATATGAATCCATTTGTATCCCTAACTTAAGCTTCTTTCCTATATTTTTTATTTATCATATTTGCTACCTGGTTTACCACAACCTTTTATATTGCATACCCCAATATCATCCAGTTGTAACCTCCCTGTTAGTGGTGGTGCAATGGAGCAGCTGCTCAGCTGCAGCTGCCAGGACAGAGTTGTCTCGGCAGAAAGTTGTGCCATGTAGTTTATGAACACACACACACACACACACACACACACACACAGCATGCAGCCACAGTAGGCATTTCACTCACTCCCAGACTGCACTGCTATCTTAGTTTTACTAAAACGTATATATTGCAAATCTACTATCTTTTGAGAACATGATCATTTCGTCTGGAATATGCTGCCACTAAGGAGGCTGTGAGTGTGAGTACTTACTTCAAGTTTGTTCTACTATGCTTCCTGCATTTTACTCTCAGCCACACTAGCTGCTGATCAAAAAACAATGGCTTTATGGGTGTTTCCCATCAGTCTTGAATTCCAGGGGGGAAAAGAGCTATGCAATGTAAAGAAAAAGCTCTAAATCACACTGGCTGTTAGTACTACATACATGTTGCTCAACAGCCCTAGAACAATAGCAGTCAATTTTGTGTGATACAGTTTGTCTTAAAGCAAATGCTACTGTGATTCCACCTTGCATGTCAGTGAAATAGTGTTAGTCAAAAGCTGACAGAGAATATACTTTACACTGTGCAAACTGTTTTGAATATATTTGTTTTTATTTGTGACATTAGTTTAGCGTGAGACTGCATTGTTGTCTACCTTACAAAGAAATGTTTGCGTAGACATGACACCTATTGCATGTGTGTCCGTCCTAGGAGAGGGATCCCTCCTCCCTCTTGCTCTTCCTGAGGTTTCTTCCATTTTTTCCCCCGTTAAAGGGTGCCTCAGACTCAAAGAGCAAAAGCCCCATTCTAAAGCTGCCACGATATATAGCCTCAATAGACCAGAATGCCATGCACCCACAAAGCATGTTGTGTTTTGAATAAGAGTGCGATTGTCATGTCTTTTCAACCTTAAAAAGCTTGAGAGGATATTGAATAACAGCGGTTTCATCAAAAAAGTTAATCACATAATAACTCCTAGACAAGCAGAAGCAAAGGGAGAGCAGGAGAGCGAATAACGTCTTTATTGTGTCTGGGAGGGACAACTTTACTTCACCATGAAAAGTCTTTCTGTGTAAAGAAATGTGTATCTGCCACTCAGAGCTGTCTTCTGGATGGTGATGGGAGCTTGAGAAGTGTATTTGCTGTGGGCCAACGTGCTTACATAAGTGCATTAATGCAGGGATGGGATGAGCTAGTTTGAGTGTGTGCACCACAGAGAGAATAGTGATTAGCTCCAGGCTTGCAAGTCAATTAGCCGCCTTTTGTTTACTTCCACACAGAGTGCCTTCCATTGTTTTACACTAAACCCTCCATATAGTACAACAGCTGCTCTTTTCCTCTGTCTCAAACATCCACTCTCAATCTCTTCTTTCATCCATCACTTATCCAACTATGCTTTTCTTAAATTTACCTCCCTCGTCTCTAATTCACTGCATTGCTTACACCTTCTCTCTTCCTTCCTGTCTCAGTCTTGATGCCCATCCGCCTTGGATATCTGATACCATTATTAGGCGCATTTTGACACTGTAGGGAAATTGGCGGTCTTCTTCCTGGGTGAATCAGGCCAGTTTGTTGGAGAGCAGTTGTAAATGGGAGCTTCCCGGGGCTGTTGCACAGATTCACTACCATCCGTTGAGCCATAAACCATTATTCATTTTGTCCTCTGCTGTTAAAGCTCTTAGTGAGTGTGAGAGATGGGTAATAGTAACTCTTGTTATTTTTGTCTCATGCTCGAGTACTCGCACGCTCACATCTCTTCACTCTCACTGTGCCTACTCTCTCCCCTCCCTCGCCTAATATCTCTCCATCTGTGTTCCTTCCATGTCTGTTTCTCTCCATAGAAAGCCTTTTCAGAAGTTTTTTTTAAATTTCCCCACAATGACTTTAGATATCTATTCTATTTGGTCATATACTCATTTAATATGGTCATACACAACAGAGGAAAGGCAAAATGGGAATGGAAATACTCTAAAGAGGCAATTAATTGAAGTTTCATATTACTTATTTCTTGTCCCTTTCTGTCTGTTTTTATCTTCTTTCAAGGCTGGTGGCAGCAGAGGGCTCAGAGCCTCGCTTCATGAACAAGGAAGAAGAAGAAGAGGAGGAAGAAGAGAGCAGCGAGGAGGAAGAGGAGCTGACTCCTGAAGAACAAGGTAAACATGGAGATTCTTTTCCTATTTTTAATTGATCACATCCACACCTACTGGTGCCTTAAGTTATCTAGTTTCAGTAGATTATCATGATAATATGATATCATGTTATTGTTTCAACATTAAACAGCACAGTCATAACTCAACAGCTGAATGACAGAGGTGTATATCAGTACCCATGGTAACGGCTGTTTGTTGCTAATGGTAGCGAGTGCATCCCATAGTTCAACTGTTTCTATATACACTCCACCTTAATACAAAGTGTCCTCTGCAGCTGTGAGGGTGACTAAATGCAGTCACAGTCCTCAGTGAAGTGCTGGTGGAGAGAGGGATCGGTATGGGAAAGGCTTGCGTGTTCTGTGTGCTCTTGACCTTACACTGTTGCCCTCAAGACACACACACACACACACACACACACACACACACACAAACTGTGTCAGTATGCTTTTGACCGTTCTCTGACCTTCCCCTTCTATGCGCACTCTCATACACACACCCCTCTCTCTCTCAGATACAGAGATGTCAGTTGAGCTGCATAAAAAAAAAAAAACACACACACACACACGTAGAACTTTTAACAGGATAAATTTTGCCAGCAGTTTCCATTCTTGCCCGTTGTTTCATATTTATATCTGACCTATGCAGGTAAAAGCAAGAGAACAAAGAGTCTGGAAACTGCACCCCGATCGATGTAATCCAACTGCAGAGCTGCAGCCTCAGCAGTTTTTGACACACAGTTCTAGACCTGCCAACTTGTGCCACCTATAGGAAAGTTTTAACATCAGTTTTAGTGCTGCAGATGGAGACATGCTGATTCAGGTTGAAAAGAGTGTAGGGATGTTTTACATTAAATATTTTCTCATGTTTAGTTCTTTGTGGGGTCAACACAAAATACAAGACATACTCTGAGAGCTGATATGGGCCGGTACAGCCGTTTCAGACAAACATGGACAAAATAAAATAACTCTGCGGGTTGACATCTGAGAGCTGCACTGCGGTGCCAGGATGAAATGACCTCATTCCAACCTTCACTGTTTGCTTTGCATCTCCACCTGTCACTGATGTGTGCACATTAAAATCCAAAACGCCAGATTTGTCAGCACATCACACACAGACATAGGCCAGCATGGCCTTTGTTAGCCTTGCATAAAGTCTGTGTCACACTCTTCTTTCACCTTATTTCAGTGCAATTACCATCCATCTCAAGGTCACAGCGAACACTTGAAATTCATTGTTTACTAAAATAAGCCTCACCAGTTGCCTCACTGTGTCCCATTTGGAGTTTGACCCCTTTTTAAAGTAAGTTTGTCATAGAAACAATAGAGACGCCAGAGAAGAGTTTTACCAAGCAACTTCTTTGTGTGAATGTGAAAAAGTGCACAAATGCTCAACAATATTTCCATGGATAAAGATGAAAAATTGTTGTATTTATCAGTATAGTTGTACTTTGCCAGCAGTGTAATTAACCACCCTAAATTCTGCATGCACCCATTGGTTTTGGCAAATTTAAAGCGATTTCAAATGTATTCTTTTCTGCAGCCAAAAAGAAGCATTTTCAGATGATGAGGAAGATGCACTACAACGAGGGCATGAACATCAAGCTGGCCCGCCAGCTCATTGCCAGCGAGCTAGAAGACGACGAAGATGTAGACGAAGAGATGAGGGACGACACCGAAGAGGCGAGGGAGGACACAGAGGAGACAGAGGAGATCAGTGTTGACCCGCCACAGGAAAGTAAGGAGAAGGGGGGCTGTGTTCCTGTGCATGTCGAAATAAATAATTTGGATAGTTTTTAGTCCAACAGTTTTTAAGTATGTGGAAAGAGGCATAGTGGTGTAGTACACCTTGTAAAATATAGCTGAAGTGGAGAGGTTCAGAAAGAATCGCTTTGCGCACCGATGCACACTGTCAGTGTGGATGTCATTAGATTAAACTGCTGGCTGCTCTTTGTTTGTGCTACCCTGTGGTTCATTTACTCTCAAAGCTGTGCATCAGCAGGAGGTTGAAGCGCTATTATAACCCATTGTGTACATGAGCACAATTGCTTATAATAAAGGATTGGACTTTAGTTATCGCATTCTGATCAGTTTAAACTGACCATGATATGCCCTGTTTTTGGGCATGCCTTCTAATATTTCACAACACAAAAGAGGCTGCTGGAAGGCTAACAGCTCTTGCAGTAGTTAGTCCTTTGTCAGACGTAAGACGTAAGAAAAGGTGTGTCTGAACCCCAGAGGAAGCATCAAAAGTAAAACAATGTTGTTAAGTCTGTGTCAAATCAGGGCAAAAACAAACTTTCTCATGCTGCAGGGTAATTGTACTGAAGATATGAAACTAAATGAGTTTTTTTGTCAAAGTGATCACACCCATTTTTAGTCATGAATCTGTTCAGTTTCCACTAGCTACTCCATTTGGGGGATGAAAGTGCAAAGAGCAGAAAAGAAATGAGTGAAATTTACATTTCTATTTTTTTCTAGCTCTGTATCTTTCTAGTCTCACGTCTGTCTGCCTGTTTGTCTCTTGTTCGTTCTCCAGCTGATTCTCTGGACTCGTAGATGAGGCCTCTCTCCCACCTTTAGTCCTGTGTGTCGACTCAAGATCCAGACAGACAATGCCACTGCGCTCTGTGTTTTAACGCTGGGCCGTACAGCAGACACCGCTACACCACCCATATAACGACCCTCAACAGCCAATAACCTCCCGGTCACCTGTCTGTCTACTATTCCTTAGAACTGTGCAATATAACCTTCAGACACACTGGTTTTTAACTCCCAGAATCAGTACAACACACAAGTGAAGACTTTTGCTCCCTTCTCCTCCTCCTCTCTCCTGTTGCCAAGAATCCCCCCCCCTGGACTGGTGTCGCACTGAAGAATATGTGATTCTGACCCTGAAAGGAGGATCAAGGCCTTTAAAAAAAACAAACAAAAAAAAAACCCAACAACAACAAAAAAACAAACAAACAAAAAAAAAAAAAAAAAAAACTGCAGGACTCCCGTCTGGCCGCTCCACAATCCCCAGGCCACAGAGCCAGTACGGCAGCCCTGGAGGAAGCCAGGGGAAAACCCACAGCCTCGCTAAAGACATATCTAAGACATGATGATGGCGCTTCAAACGGTTTTTTATTTTTGGTTTGTTTTGTGACCCACCACTCTTCTCACATTTTCTTTCCTCCTTCAGAAAGTTTTGTGATAAAAGTTGGATGCCGTGATGACCAGTTAGGTTGTTTTTGTTTTTGTCCCCATGGCTTACCTGGTAATTGAGGTAAGCTGTTCACATTGGCATAGTGGTGTTACGATAATTTAGGAGCTATATATTAGTCTAGTAGTACAAGACAACATAACCTACTTAATCTAAATTTCATTATTAAAAAAATCCAAATTTGACATCATACAACAATACATGCTATTAATTGACACATGTATGCTGTGGTGTCTCACTTTGATGCTTGCAGTCAGCTATGGCTTTTTGCTTAAGAGGAAGTAAAACAACACAGATTGTATTAAGTATTATATTGGTACTTAACTGACTTTGCCCCAGGACTTCTAATTTTACATTCCCACCTTACAAGCAAGAACACCACACAAAACCTCATTTCAAATTCTGGCAATTTTAAAAACATGTATACCTCACAGAACAAGCCTGTAGGCCTTTTTCTAAATTGAATCCACTGATAAATTTGGCGTATATGTTGTTAAAACTCAGCATTTAAAAATATTGCAATTCTTGCTCCTCCACATCAGTTTATTTTGTGGAAGAAGATTGCAGGACAAAGCCTGTAATCATTTTCAAATGTTCAGTCAAGACAGGCTTATGGTCCCTGTGTTTTTCCTGGCCATAGCAGTAAGGCAATGAAATTGGCTCTTAAGACATTTACCTCTTTAAGACAGTAGGAGGGACAGTATTGAAGTCTCACATCTGAGGTATAGCACATGCTACTGATAAACCGGACAGTGCCCTGTCTTTAACAAGCTACAGCTTTCAGCACCAGGCTCTGATGTAGATCTGACAAAGAAGAAACCAGCGCTCACTGTGCTCTTGCTCAAATGACTTGTGTATTTAACTTCTCATCGCATGGGAGCTTCACCAGACAGAATTTATAAATTATTTTGAGGAAGGTACAATCATCTAGTTTGTGTTTAATTTCTCACCAGGCTTAATCACACTTTATTTAATGTTGTCTGATCTACTTAAGTGTCTTGAACGTCGCAGCTTGGGAATGTCAAAGAAAGAGTTGTTATTGATGCTACTGACTTTAGTTAAAGCGGATGTTGGCGGTGGAGTTAACCACTATTATTGGAGGTGTTTCATGGATTTTTGTAATGTCCGGGGTTCCTACAAGTGTCAAGAAAGTTACTACAAAGTCTTAAAAAACTGTAGGATTTGACAAAAGTATTGATGAAAAAAGATTATGACCCTGGTGCGACCTAAATTGCACTGTTAAAGTTGTTGACTGACTGTTTCTGGGGAGTTAGTTATCCTCAGCTACACACTGTATAAGACTCTCTGGATAACACCCAGAGAGAAAAGTATGTAGGAACCCTGAGTATGTCTAGTGTTGTGATCTCTTAATCTTCGGACCCTTTAATTCCGCACTGTGATTGAAAGTGTTCACAGTTCACAGACCAACGGTGTGACTTCTGCAGACACCCCTTTGCAGTTTATTTGTTCTTGTAGTTTAGTATTTGGTGGCATTTTCTCTCCACGTTAAGGGTTAAAGCTACTTCCTTTTGACCATTTCCACCAACCAACAAGCTCGCATTCGAGCAGTTAATTATCACATGATTATTGTAGAGAAACAGGAATATGTCTGGAAATACAGATTTTATTTTGGTCACTGAATTTGTAAACCGATAGAAACGACAAGCTGATATGATTGGTTTATCTTCTCACTTAAGACAACAGGACAACATCGTCCAAAACATGACTGAATGATCACCCCGTCGGTGGTTACCTGTCAGATGTGCCTCTTATGTATTTATGTACATGTGTGTAAAATGAACAGGCTATGCTCCATGTTACTGTTTGTTTATTTAGTTTTTTTTGCCTCACGTGTCCATAGTGTCGCTTTTAGTTTTTGCACCACTTCTGCCGTTTGGTTTGTTTTCTAAGGATGACAGACTGTTAAGCAGTCCCATGATGCTGCACTGTGTGTCTGTCTCAAAATGACACAGATGTCAAAATCCATGTGTTTTTTTGTATTTCCAGTTTGCATGTTCTTAATCATCAGATCGTGTGTGTTCTGTTTTGTTTATGTCTCCTGTCATTAAACAAATGTTGTTAGGAACTAACAACTAACTGTTGTGGTTTGTTTGATACCTTAAAGCTGAATGATGCAGAAAATCAGGACCAACTGTGCAGATATCTCTCTGACGCTGTCTGATTAAAGCCTCCAGCAGACTGGAATTACACAGCTTGTGTCCTCGCACAAACGGCAAACTTTCCAGCTTTGATGTTGTTTTGTCCCTCGTCTTTTCTCTTGGGAATTCATTGACGAAATTGACAAGCTACTATAAGTGAGCTCGACCTTCAGTCTGTGATCATCGTGTGCCAAACAGCAAAAACAAATCCATATTTTTAATCCCTAATCATCTAATTTTGCAGTGGTGTGAAAAGTACTTTTACATTAATAGAACTGCCATACGAAGTTAAAATACGCTCCATTACAAAACTTCATTTAGTTTGCCTTAAACTCAAATCTAGTGTTTTTGCAAGCTTCAGCCCTTTACAAAGCATGGAAATGAAATTGCAGAGATTTGAAACCTGCTAGTGTAATCCATCACAACAAACTCCAGGCCTGTCTTGTTACACTGTTGATTTGTTTTATATTATTTAAAAGTAACAGTATTCTGGTCACCTATGTCAGTGCAAATTAATTAAAAAGGTCTGCATTGCATTACCACACAACAAATATGTAACTTTGCCATCCATAGAAGCAGATAACCTTCCGTGTGGCGGTTTATCTACTGTCTGCTTATTGTTTTTCAGACTATATGGGAATGACTGGAGACAACTGGCTCCCTGAAAGACAGAAGAAAAACATCTAAGGTTATGTTGTGGTCTAAAATACAAATACATAGACATAGACCAACATTGAAATACTAGAAAGTGCCAGTAGTCTACCTCAAAATTAAAATATAGGCTACTCAAGTAAAAACAGTCACTTGAAATGACAACGTCTCTTTCACCACCAGATGGCGCTGTTGCACAACTCATCTTTCGTTCCCGTTGGATTTCTATTAATTCGAATAGGATGAAGCATGAGACCGTGTTCGTGCGAGGATTATCCTGCATGTTTGGTGTAGAGTCGGTTTGTAGCTATGAATGAACGCATCCTCTGGTGTTTCATTCAAGCGCAAAACAAAGTGGTCGAGAGATTTGTTTCACCCTTGGATAAAATGTCAAATGATTAATGTATTCGTCTTGTTAACGTTTTAGTACCTGTAGAATGTGTACGCGAGGAGTGATTGTTTGATGAAATTTACAGTGTAAGAAATGAGGAGGACGTCCTCACTGTCTGTCCAGGCAGCGTCAACGGTAATTCCAATGGATCAGGAAGCGCCTGTCAATTGACACACAGATCGTGTAGACGAAGACAGAGGGATCGCTCTAACTTCGTTTTCGTCGCCCGGTTGATCTGCTTGAGCAGAGTGGACATTATTTTTCACATGTGGTTGCAAAGCATGGAAGTATAGAGAGAGCTAATAATTAAGCTGTAAGAATAACGATTTCATATATCCGAGCTACAGAAAGCCTAAGTCCCATCCCACTTCAGGGTTAGAACCCAATCATCGATGGATAAAACAACATCACCATTGTCACCCACCAATTTTTAGGAGGGATCGTCAACTGACCCTTACTGAGCATTTAACAGTTACTGCTGTGTCAAAGCCTCCTCCACACTGCCAAGAATAAACGCTGAAGCCTTCATTTCTATGTTATTTTGTTGGCCTAAAAGAAGCAAAAAATAAAATATAGTGAGTCTGAAAGTATTGAACTAAGCTTATAAATCCCCCACCATGTATGTGTACGTTTTTGATTATATAATGTTAACTCTGCCAGATGTTTATCTTCAGTCCAAAAATTTTAAATGAAATTCAGTATTATTATTATTATTATTATTGTTGTTGTATTATTTAGTTTTATGACTGTATATTGATTGTTAATGTTTGTTACAAAAACCAATAAACAGACCAGATTTCACGCCATTTCCATAAACTGGATCGCAGAAGCGGGCACATGCGCGCTGGAGACTGATCCATCTTTTCCCCAGGATAGACGATCTTTGTGTGAGGCTGTAGTATGTGCGTTGAAGAGCAGCTCCTCTCCCCACAGGCTGCTATGACCTAGCTACCGGACGACACTTTCTGTTTTCAGGACTGACCGCTGCGTCTGAAATAGTTTTGTCGCGTTTTTGGCAATCAAACATTCAACATACAGGCGTTTATGGTCGCATTAACGCGACTTTTTAATCGTAGCTGCTGGCCTCTGGGGCTAGCTGGCTAGCAGAGCAGTTAAAGAGGGGAGCCAGCTGGTCGGACAGAGGTACAGTAACGTTAGCAAGCAAGCTAATTAGCCAGAAAGACTGGATTAGTAACTGTCTATAATCAAAGAGAGCGCAAGTGTGCGGTTTTACTTACTGCGGCAAAATGAAGATAACCGTGGATTTCGAGGAATGTTTGAAGGACTCCCCACGGTTCAGGTGAGTGATGGCAAGCTTTTTGTCCCGGTTAGTGGTTATTTATTTATTACTGGGAAAAGTAACCAGCTAGCTGCCTGCTAACCTAAGCGAATCAGCAGTAACTAGCTAGCTGTTTGCTGCCTGCTACTTTTCTATTTTTGTCTCTAAGAAAGCTGGGGCCAGCCGGGGAGGCTGCCAAATGGGGTAGGAAACCAAACATAAACTCACTGACCAGTGTGGTAAGCTCATATGAGCAGTAGCAAGCTGTTCTAGTTTTCTGTATATAAATTACGTAAAGATGGGAATATATATTAAAAATGAATGCAGGTAGTCACTGTCTGTGCCAGTAGCCTTCATTTGCCATTGTTTTAAAATTTCAAGCATACAGAATGAGACTGTATGACACTGTATGACTGTACACCCCAGCTTTCATTTTTATTGTGTGCAGTATGTCACACTGTACCATACTTTCTCATTTAACTGGAATTAAATTCTTTTGTCAGCTGGTATTGGCTGGACAGCACACTAGGGCTGTAATTAACCACTATTTTCCATCTTATTTTCTCCATTAAGCAATTAATTGTTTGGGCCATAAAATGTCAGAAATGATAAAATTGCCTTTCACAATTTCCCAAAGCCCAAGTTGATATATTCAGATAGTCCAACACCCCAAAACTATCAAGTTTAATATTGTTGATGCCAATGAAAACCAGCAAATAGTCACATTTAACACATTTAATTTTTTGCCATTTTTGCTTAAAAAATGACTTGAGCGATATAGTTGCTGATTCATTTTGTCGATCTACCACTCGATTAATCGTCTCAGGTGAACAGGGCTCACACTTCTTCTCCCACTAGGCACATCAGGTGGTACATCTGAGAAGTCATGATCCATTTGTATTATTTCACCTACTGGTACATATTTGCACGAGGAGAAGACCTCATCAATAATGGCTGCTTCCACAAAGTGTAAACAAGCTCTTCAGCAGTTTTGTCAGGTGGTGGGCGTTCATGTGATGTCTTCCTGGCAGCAGTGTCTTTTCTGACATCGTCACTCCCAACTTCTTTTTTCTAGTTCATCAAGCCTAAATGTTGTGTAAAATGGGATGCTTTCCCTCAACTTCCTCCTCACTCGCTTTGCGTTTTCCAGTGATTAGAGAAAGCGCCTCCCTCCTTCCTCCCTCAGCCCCCGCTCCCTTTGCTGCTGCAGCAACATCCTCTCACAAAAACGAGGAACAGATGTTAGAAAGTTGTTTGCAGAAGAATGGAACAGCTTTTTTTCAGAGCAGCAGAATAAAGGGAAACGCCCAGTCAGCTGTGTTACTTGAAGTTGGTTGGTCTAACACTCTAGTGACATATACACCCCTGTGTATGATCAAGACTGGTGGGGTATGAGGATCTCCATCATTATTATACTTTTATTAAATTGGTTATGTTTGGCCAAGGAATCTGATTGGTCCAGTATTTACCGGTATTTCTCTTAAACATCACAGTTAGTATGTATTCCAGTTCTAGTTGCATCTAGTCTCTTTTTCTTCCTCCTTTGCATCATCATCATCATCATCACCATCACCTATCGTACTCAGTCTTGATTGATTCCTAATAACAGAGAGCGCTGAGTCACAGCAGACACTGCAGTGATGTAAATTTTAGGAAGCTAGGAAACTTCTTCAGCCGGACCGCAGACAGAGGCTGTGGTGAACGTGCATTGTTTGTCTGAAACTGAAACTTTTAACCAATGACTTTCAGTCCCCTATAGACTTCAAAAGAAATCTCTTCCCTATCGAAAGTCAATAATGTGTGTATATGGCTTGATCACAGTATTAATAGATAGAGTATTAATAAATGAATAGATAAAAAGTCAACAATGGCCGGCTTCAAAGCCGACATTGAGGAAACTGCTAAACCTCAACAAGACTGGATGGCTAAGTCAGCTAATTTATTTCTGTGACCAGAAGGAAGGCTGCAACAATATTAAAAGGTTAGGGCAGAGAAGTTACACCTTTAATCATTGTTATTGGTTCATGGAGTTTGGTGACCTTGCATTATTCCAGCATAGTGCCACCCATTCAGCCTGAGCAGGTGGATCTTAGCTTGAATAAATGAAAACATGATGTGCAGATGTGCAGGGCCTTTTTAAAAAGTGCACATATGAAAGGTATTGGATTGGATTATTGTAAACAACTTGATTCATCTTTAGTTGATTGGCAGGGAATTAATTGGCAACGATTTTGATAATCTATGAATTGCTCAAAGTCATTTTGCAAACATAAATCCCAAATGTTAGTTAGTTCCAGCTCCTCAGTTGTGAGGATTTTTACGTTTTCTTTTTTTTTTTTCAGCCTTAAAATACAGTAGCTCTGCAAATGTAATTTACTCCTGCCTCCCAGTTGTTTTCTTAACGATTTACCTGGTCAAATGCACTGCACTGTTGGCTGTAGTGGAAAATGTTGAGAGAAAGTCAACAGTGTCTGTCTCCTAACAACATGTATTCTCCCACACACTCCATGGCCATCGAAACTTTCCCGCCCCAGACTAGACTTTTATTGCTCTCAAGCAAAAAAAAAAAAAAGTATCAGAGTTGCTATATATAACGGCAGCTTCCAAATGTAGTTTCTCTTTGTGAAATATGGTTGAGCCATTTTTCCTAAAGAAACCGCTCTGTTTCTATATAGTATTTTCAACTCACTGTACATATCAAGTTGCATGTGAGAGATACCTGATATTAGCACCTAGTACAAAATAGTTGTTTATAAACCTGTCCTCTGTATCACAGATGTAACACAAAATGTACCATAATGCAAAAACAATCTCAATACTGCTATGCATTATTTTTGTCAGTGTTTTGCTCTGTGTCTCTGTAGTTTTAAAGACAACAAACATTAGACTTTTGCACCACCTGAATATCCACATTATGGACAATCTCCAGCCTGTTTTTGATCGTGTTAGTCTGATAGGAAGCCACTTCCCATAATGCAACCAGGAGTCCAGCTAAGCATATAACCCCATCTCCATCTATATTTTTAGTGCCCTTTGTCCTGTAGGAGAGTCATCTTTCCTGACTGCAAGTCCACTGTAGCTTCATCCCGATGGGTTGGGACTGATCAGAGAGTTTCACAGCACAGTTTTCCACTTCGAACACCATTGTTTTACTGTTATTTTTCCATCCCCCACTCGTTATGTTTGGCCAGAGAAGAGGACAGAGCGGGAGAGAAAGAGAGAATGGATGAAAACATGGAATATACACCAGTGTGGAGCAGCTCTCGCTAGATCAACATCTGTTTCCATTTTGGTGTTTGCTTTCAACTTTGTGCCAGAGAATATGGAGCCCCCAAATGTGGAGAGGGTTGTTTTCAAGTGGTAATTTGGCACACCCCACTTTTTTTTTTTTTTTAGCTGTCATCCTCATTTTAGTTGGGAAGCTGTCTTTGGTCATAAACCATGCTTTCAGCCCAGAGGAGAAATCCACTAGTGCAAAAATTATGTATTTTTGGCAGAAAACCCTCGTAGCCTAGTTTTCCACTTGAGAATAGACATTAGACTCAGCCTTTCCTGGCTCCTCTTCAAGTATGAGAGTTGAAAATTCCCTTCAGAGTACTGTGGCTTTTCTCCCCACATGTATTAGGAGTAAATGTTTTACATATTTAATTTGCCTTTCTAGCCTGCAATGTCCGAAAGGAGGCTAGAATTTGCAATATAGTTTTCCAGTTAAGTTAGTAGTATGTTGTTTGTATTGGTAGTTTAAGAATAATAATGATGACAGTTGGTTTTGCCTAATTTTCAACCAACTGAACAAAACTTTGAATATCTGTGGAGCTGAGATGTTACAATATCCCACAGAAGGAAGAAGAACATCAAGAGATTAAGGATGTTTTTATACCCAATAGACTGCCCAGTAGTGAGCTAATTTCTGTATTGCGCAGCAACCCTTTCCCATGTTTTCACTTGCTTCTTAATCATGATAACATGATTGCTTGCTCCTGATTGGTTTTGCTGATTATGAGCTTGGCCAAGTGCCATGATATGAAGTCATTGGTCGAACAGCCCGGTTGAGTCATTGACAGCAGCTGTAGAGCCAGCAGATTTCTGGCAGTCTTCTTTAATACAAAACCCAGAGCCTGATGAAGAGTGCTCAAACTGCGAAACACCCTAGTTAGTTTCCCATGAGAGTCCAGCTGCAGGCTTGTTAGCATACTGGGCTTGTTGCAGTTTGATTTAATTGAGCAGCAGCCCATTTCCTTTTAATGGTTACTAATAAAGGAAATTAACAGCTAATGAAATGTGAGGACTGACTGTACTCTTGCTATATTGGTTCTGCTAGACACAGTTGTATTTCAGTATAGTAAATAAAATAAGCTAAGCTAAGTAATTTTTCAAGTAAAACACCAAACATGCTCTGATTCCAGCTTCTCAAAAATGAGGATTTTCTGTTTTGATGAGCAATTTCCAAGAGTCACAGGGGATGTCCTCCAAGGTCTTAAGGGGATTTTTCACCAACTTCTGACATTTATAGGCCAAACGATTAATAATAATCAATAATGAAAATAGTGGTTAGTTGCACCCCTAGTTTATAGCCGTCAAAGTAGTTACTCCTGTTTAACTTACTCCTACAGAGTAAATGTGCTAACACATTAACATATTAGCCTGTTGATCACAGTCACTCTTCAATCTTTACTGTAGATACTGAAAACACTGTAGTTATGACTCCCACCTTCTCTGGGAGTCTGTTTCCTTCCTACAACTTGTGTATGACATTGGATGGCTGAGGATATAAGAAATACCAAACTGGCCTAAATGTTCATTCATTACAACAGCAGGCAGAACTTCCCAAGAGCCTGTGTAACTGTTTATCTTTAAGTAATGACCTCATCTTGTTGATGTTGTTGAAGCTTGTGTGTCTAATGGTGGGTTTTACCACAGCGGGACCCCCCACCATATCACCACCCCTCCTCTCTCTAACAATTACAGGATCTACGTCACAGCACTAAAGCTTACCCCATTCTTCACATTTCCATCCACAGTACCAGATTCAAAGTGTTGAATTGTTTGCCACCACCACTGTCATCTCAGTCCAGTGGAATAAACTTTACTCACTCACTCATTCCCACTGGTCGACCTTCATGGCGGACATAAGAATGTAAATTAAAAACAAAAAAAGCAAACGCCATGTGTAATCTTCTTTCTTTACATTCAAACATTATTGATGGCAGAGGCACCAGAGGGAAGAAGAGATGACAAATATGAAATTAGAAGACATCAAAGGGAAGTTGTAATGCAGAGCTATTCACCCTCAGACTTATCTAAATGGAATTAGTTATAGTCATTTTGAAGTAAGCCTGCTTTGGGCTAACTGTGGAGTTTGTAGCTGTATTATGTAGGTAAATATAAATATGGGATTGGACTCTGTTTTAGCAGATACTTAACATTGAATGACTCAGTTTGGGACCGAGGCAAAAAATGTATTATGACATCAAGGCTGCAACTAACGATTATTTTCTTTATTGGTTAATCTGCCCATTATTCTCTTGATGAACTGATTTATTGTTCGGTTTATAAATTGTCAGAAAGTTGTGAAAAATGCCCATCAAAATTTCCTTTAGCCCAAAGTGATGTTGTCGTATTGCTTTTTTGTCTGAACAACAGTCCATAACACAAATATATTCAGTTTACTGTCACATGAGCTAAAGAAAAGCAGGAAGTCCTCAAAACTGAGAAGCTGGAACTTGGTTATGTTTGGCATTTTTGCTTGTTTCAGCTCTGTATGACATTCATAATAGATAGCTGTTCAGATATTGTACAACGGAAACATATTTCCAGTCAAACCTTCCAATCCCCAAAGAGCAGAACATCTGTATTAGAAATAGTGTATCTTCCAAGGAGGAAAGTGAAACTATGCGAAGAGCAGATGGTCTCCGAGTGTCAAATTTTGTCTTTTGAAGTGCTGAGGTCTGTGCCACAGGCCCACAGAAGACTCTGTTGGCCGCGTGGATGACAAACCTGTTCAACTACCTTAATCGTGCATACAGAGTGCACTCAACCTGCTGGCCTGCTGCCAACAGCTACACAGAGCCAGAGAGGCAGCGCTCTTTGTTTTGGATCATGGTCACTGAGTCACTGCAAAAGAACTAGTTGTCTCCGTTTTTATTGAAGATATTAATATAGTATGTAGTCAGAGAGCAAGTAGCAGACAGGATCTAAGGCTTTGTCTATTTCTGATGTTAATTTTGGTTGGTTGTTGGCAGTGTAAAAATTGTAGTCACCTACTACTAAAATATAATCATTTTATGTAAATGTTTATTCAAACTAGCTAAAATAACAGATTTTAGTGGATTCCTGGGCAACACTGTAAGTGTTGGTGCCGTGTCTACCCGTCACAATTTAAGGTGGTATTGTGTGCTCATCTAAAGTTGGTATAGATCATACAGTGCCTAGAAAAGTATTTTCTCAAATGTGAAAATTTGGTGCTTTTCCCTTTAAAAAAAATATATATATAAATAAATTGTAAATGGACTATTTTTGAGTTGGGACTATTTAAAGACTTCACCTTGGACTCTGGGAAATTGTGATGAGCATTTTTCACTGTTTTTGGACATTTAACTAAACTAAAAGAATCAAAAGCATATCCCTATGAGTGAACCTAAATTAAGACAACACTGATAACTGGTTTAATCAACCCATAATGTAAACTGTTATTCCTTTAACATCATCTAGAGCTGATTAGATTCTCATTCATATATCCAAATTTAATAGATGTTTTGATGAATTACTGTAGCTGACGGCTCTTGATAGGTTACAAGTATAATAATGTGAATAAGGCAGAGTGACAGTTTAAGAGGTGCAATAGTAGTGTGATATTATGAGATATTGGTGCCCATTAAAATACTTTCAGTTAATTACGGTGCAAATATCAGAACTAACAGTGTTAGAATCTCAAAATGTATTTACCAGACTAATATAATCCAAGCAGGTGGCTTCTTGTCTATACGCACAGAATTGTGGATCTCTGTCTGGCATATACTGTGGATCAGTGTCCCTTTGCGTGATCTTGGTCAACTTAAAGTGAAATAGGACCCAAACATTCCCTCAGTGATGCTGAATTGGCCTCTTTCTCACTGATGTGGTTTACAAGGCATGCGTTTTTTCTTCCTCTCTTCATGGGCTGTAGTCTCCTTCATACCACACGTCTCTCTTTATTTAGCCCCAGATTCACACTCGAACCCAAACAGCACTTAAACTAGGATATCTTAGTTCGCTAATTTATATTGTTCCATTTAGTGAAAAAGCTAGTAATCGTATGTTGCTATTTCCTTTTACTTTTCTGCTGGAATTTACTCCTTCCACCCTAACTTTGTCACAGAAGGAGAGTCCTCTCTTAACTGTAAAGGTCAACAAATGTGGTGGATATGATTTCTCTTTGGTGCTGAATGAGTAAAACCAGACACTGTGTAGTCATAGCAAATATACTGCCCACATAAACTTGGGAGCATTTACTTCTTTAATGCAGTTTTCTTTAGATTATTAAGAGTTAGAGCAGAATCCTTTCCAAAAGGCAATGTTTAATTACACATAAAGGAGATTAGAGCTAGAACAAGTTGACAGAAAATGAATCTGCAGCTATTTAAAAAAAAAAAAATCAGTTCATTTGAAGTCATTTTTAAGTAAAAGTGCTAAAATTCATTGGTTCCGCACAAAATTGACACGAAGATGCGACCGCGCCAAAGTTGGACTGTTGGTCGGACAAAACAAGCTATTTGACGACATCACCTTGGGTTCTAGGAAAATGTGATGGGCATTTTATAGACCAAACAATTTATTAATGAATCAATAAAATAATACGCAGATTAATACTGTACATAATGAAAATAATCTTAGGTTTGTAGTTTGTTGGCAGTTAGACAATGCATACCACAATCTGGACTGATGTTAATGATCATCTTTATGTTTCTACCAAATTTCTTGATTTTCAGGGTGACAGGTCCAAAACGAAGCACTGGTTGATCTGTAATTGAGCAGCCTAAATAAATTAAATACAAAAACACAAAATATAGTGGAAGATTTGTATGTTTGATGACACCGTAATCATACCTGCCAACATTTAAGTTTCAAAATATGCCTTAATACTACCAGGATTCACTTGAAATGAAAGGAAGGTCCCAAATATTGCATATTATGACTGTTGTCTGGTATATTGGAATTTACTTCAATGAGATGAGATTGTCTACTGATTACATCTTCACCACATAAAGTCCTCCTTACTAGTCTGATTTAGCAGCAGCAGCTGCTTCTTTTTAGTTTGGATAGATATCAGATATCAGATGTTTGGCCAGAATCCTTTTGCACTGAGAGCAGAATACCTGCATCATCCAGGCTGTCTGCTTATCACCCAGTCTACGTTATCACACTATGTGTGCTGTTGAGAGATGCAATATTATTGTCACCATGTTGCAATGTTGACATAACATTGTATCACTATATTGAGAATGTGGAAGTGTGTCTGAATGTTCTAGGAAAACAAAAGCCCCCCTATTCACTCTTTGCCTTGTTTAGCACTAGAATAAGAAATTAACACTCTACATTATCATGTTTTGAGAACTTGAGATTAAGAGATTTAAATGTTGTTTATTTCAATGTTTGTATAAACCATGTGATTTCCCTTTTTTATGTGCTTCGTTGTGCAGTGACTAAGGGGCATTGTAGTGTAAATACTGAGGCAAGAATGCCCTTGTTTGACCTGCCGAATCCTAATAAGCTCAGCTGGTAGTTGAACTTTTTAATCAAGAATGAAGATAAACAGTGAGCAGATGGACACATAATATTTAGCGCTGTTTAACGTGGTGGGTAGAGTGTGTGGCCCTTAAGTGCCAACTTAGTTTTACTTCCACAAGTGCCACTGTTTCTAAAACATATATGATTTCAAACAGCTTTGGGTAATAGCATTCACATAATACAATGTTAAATCCTCTGATTTTCTTATACTAAAATAATGTATAGTTTTTAAACCTGAGCAGGTCATAGGGCTATTGGCTAGTTCATACTTCAAGATGCAGTTGCAGAGGTGTTATCTGTGTGCTTTGGTGTTCATGCTTTTCTCGATTCTCATAACTGCCATATGCCTGAAAACTCGAGCAGTACTTTAGTTATAATAAACTCTTGACCTACTCTTGCGATAAAGAAAATTGCCCTACTGGAGTTCTACTTGCTCTTTGTTCATGCTACCCTTATTCTTTGAAATTTTAGGTGGTTCATGATCCAACACCTTCTACTTAAGTGTATACATCTTTCATAATAAATGGAGAGAAAGAATTGTGACCCCAAATGGGACGTACGTATGTATCAGACTATGAATTTTGCACACTGTTACAACACTATCAGAATCCTGGGGCCCCATTTGGTAACGATTCATTAAAACCAACTACTCAGCCAGACATTGGCTAATGGAAAGAGTGTTGGTCAGCAGACAGTATATCAATATCAGTTGAATTGCCAGGTGGAGGGCTGCTGGTGTTTCTCTGAATTCCCTCTCTTTGTCTTCTGTATGTATAAATATTTATTGTGTGTGGGTGATTTGCACCTTGGATATATGTAACTGCAATGTATTTTTCTTCTGAATCTGTATCACTACATATTTTGTGTGTGTATGTGTTAGAATTAAAATTCTGATTCTCGTTCTCTCATGCTTTCTTCTTCTGCTCATTATCCAGACTCAGGCTGGACATGCTCCAAGGTCAGAGCTGTGAGGCAATGGCCCAGATTTTTATTTTGTCAGGGCCCCTCCTTTTCTTATCCTTTGTCAGCACTTTGATAAGTTCACCCTGTAGGCTCAAGTTACGAGATTAGAAGGAAATAGTTGTGTTCTTGTGGTTGCATACAGAACCATTCTAAACCATTAATTTTCCAGGGAAAGGTAGCTGAGTGTGCCTGACCTTTTCCAGGCCGTCCTGCCTTCGATTCACTCAGTTAAACACATTCACATCTGAGAGCTGCCCGCTAAAGGTGTCCTGTTTGCCCCTGAGCAGCTACACCTGAGCAGATGAGGTCAAGTGCTTTTATCAAGGACAAAGCGACAGGCGTTGTTGAAAGAATGAAGAATAGAGTATTCCTAGATTTAAAAGCTTGCAGAGCTGCTTATAGCATGTATTTAGAAATTAAAATTGATAATTACAGAATAATTTGCAGGTACATGCTTCAATTCCTCAATCTGAGAGCTTTTATTTTATTAATTAATGAAGGTATTACTGTGGTGGCTTTGTGTGGGGATAATATCAGTGTAATTGCCCTATTCCCTTATGATTTAAGATTGCACTCAAGTCTTCCAGGGAAGACTGTTAGCCAGCCAAGAATTGTAGCTTGTATTCACACTGTTGTACTCACTGCATTTGTACTAGCAAAATGCCCAGTGCATAAATATAGAGAAATATAAGAATAGGCCAAATCCTCTCGAAGTCAGACACTAGAGCATGTCAGCAAAACAGTCATGATTCTGGGTGATTCATTAAATAAGTGGACTTTGCCTGTAGCAACTGACAAAGGCAAACAGGGCTTGTAATATGCTCTTTAGCTTTTGACCAGGATTAATGTCTCTGTGACAGAGGCAAGATCTTTATTGCTTTTGACCCTTGTTTTGCCCTCCTTGTTTACTTAAGTCCTTAGTTCATCCCACTGTCTTTGGTTTGTTAACAAAATCTCATAAAAATGAACACTACAATGATGCAACTCTGTGACACTGCTCCCATGTTGCAAGCCTTTTTTCTTATGCTAGGTTTGTTGGAGTAAAGACGATATAACAAATTGATTAAACTGATGCCAGTTCATGCTATTAAAGTTTAGGTTTGTATGTATTAATCAAAGTACATGAGATAAGTAAAGTTTATTTTGCCATACATTATATTCTTTATGCAGTGTAGGACTCATGTCAGTTTCTGCAGGCTCAACAGTTTGTTTGTTTCCCCACAACTCAACTTGCTACCAGTGCATGCTATTCTGATTAATTACACTTAGCTGCAACACCAGGTTATTCTCCTGCTAGCATAGCCAGCAACTAAACATTGTAGGCATAATTAGCATTCTGCCTGACCTTTTTATCTTGGTTTCATCAAAGTGTAGGAGATCTCTAACATCTTCTGCTCCGTTAAATCAGTTTTTTTCTATAGTACGAGTGTATCCAAATTCTTTAAGTTCGCATTTTGCTCAACATTGTTACTTGCTGATGAAGCACAAATGTAAAAGCCTATGTAAATGCTACAGACATGTCGATTCTATCAGTACATTATACAGTATAAAACACGTTATATACACAGTAAAAAAAAATCTGTATATATACACAGGAATCTTTGATCCCAGTACCTTTAGTTGAAAGCACTGAGCTAGCTCAGTCAGCCTCTTGTTGTTCCCTGAAAGTGACCAGATGTTGGCAGCTGTCAGTGTGACACCATACGGAAGAACAGCTGGAGGGGGTTTGGGGAATGCCATCCACTGCTACTTCGGGGTGTCATTCTTAATCCCTTTGCTTTCTACTGACCCACGACGCACACACATTATCTTACACTCACAGTGCTGCACGATATCTTGTGAGTTTTCCTTGAATGGAAACAATGAGATTTACATTAAAGCATTAAATTAATGTTCTTATCGCCAGCGATTTGCACTGAGGGCAACAGCATAATAAGCCTGAAATCTAGATAATCAGTTTCACTAGAAATGAAGAGAAAGGGACAGAGTGCTCCAACTGCACCAGTAGATAAGTAAACCATTCCAGTGTCCCCGTTTTCTTCACTAATAGACCATGAACAATGATCACCGCAATGTCAGCTCGAACTTAGTCCAGTGTCTTTAATTTAGTAGGGTGGAAAAGTAGCACAAATACACCTTTTAATGTGGCTGAAGTTGCCAACATAAATAATGGATAGTAATTACCTGAGTTCAAGCCCAGCAAGCATCTTTCCTGCTGATGTATGCTTGAGTAGGGTAAACTAAGTATCTTCATACATTAGTGGTAGTTCCCCTTATTTATTGTGTTTTACCTTTGTTGTAAGTTTACTATGTACAGTAGTAGAGCCACTTATCAGCTGCTTATGTACCTTTCCTACACTGGAGAAAGGTCACAGTAACATGTTAAACCACTCAGATTATCAAAAAGGAGCGGAGATTAATTCACCAAGCCTGTGCTGGGATGAGGTCTTTGAGTTTCTTCTTCCACTGTCGTGGCACTCACATGCTTGTAGGCTGTTGATCCTGTGGAGAAACAAGCTGTGCTTGCCCTGCGGCATTACCCAAAATGGCAGCCCTCAGTTTGGCTGCTTCTAATGTTGTGTGTGTCTGCACGTGCATGTGTCAGTACTGTAGAAGTGTATAATGTCATGTCTTACAATTGTATTTTTTCAGATGCTATAATTGTAGTATATAGGCATGTTGGTGACCCCCCTGTATTTAAAAATGGTTAAGATGTTGATGTAAGATGCAACAGTTGGGCAGGTATTTGTCCCATAAACATAGAGCATGATCAGAAAAATCTGGTAAAGTAATCAAGATATAATGTTAGTGGTAATTGTGCTGCTCTAATGATTTCTATGCATCTACTACTACTACTTAACTACTAGGTTGAAATAGAGTATTATCATGTGGAACATTAAATGCCTTGCTTGTGAAGGAAGTGTAATATAGAGTAAGCTGACTTTGTTTTATCTTAAAACATTCTTACTTCAGTCTGTATACAGTGGATGCAGGACAGATGGTAAATGGGGAAAATGGTAATGATGTGGCAAAGATGGTAAACCAAATGGCCGCAGAGGGAGTTCATGTTCTTTATATAAGGATTCCCCTGCAGTGTGTCTTTTATCTTCTTTTCAGCATCTAGCAAATGAATGCCTCTCAATGTTGGTGAAGTTGATAGTATTAAGTCATGGTTACACTTGATTTCAACTGTTTTTTTTTCTTTCTCGACAGAGCCACAATAGAAGAAGTGGAGGGGGATGTGTGTGAGTTGGAATCCAAGCTCGACAAAGTGAGTACCACCTGTGAAAAACGTTGCTTAATTGTTCATTTGTTCTACTGTGTGAACTGGCAGCTACGGAGGCCATCTTGTAAGTGGAAAGTTGCAGGTTTGTCCTTAGCCGTGTCCCCAGTATATCCTGGTAGATTGCCTTTGAGTAATAAAGACACTGTGCACCTTGCTTGCACTTTGATGAAATGAGTGTGTGTGTGTTTGACACACATTACACTGTAGTATGTACTATAATTGGACAATTTACTTCTATAATTCCTAAAAATCATGACTCACTTCAATGTTTCAGACGCACCAGTGATTCTGAAGTTGGAGCAGATCACATCTCTCATTGCCAACACAGTGTGAAATTAACACCAACTGCCATACAAATGGTGGTTTACCTGTGCTTGATTAACTCACGCTATGTGCCTTTTTGCCAAGTAGCCTGTAATCATCTTTTATTCTAACAATCACATTATTTTAAATCAAAATCTTAAAAATGGTGACTGGAATCCGTTCTGGCCATGACCAGGAAATGGAAACATTTTGGGTGCCATAATACTCTTTGTTGTTTTTTTGTTTTGTTTTTTTGGTTCAAACTATTTAGATTTAGGTTGCAGATGGTGTCAAAACAACAGTCTTTGTAAGTTATATGATCAGGATGATGAACTTTTATGCTCTCTTTGTCATCTCTAGTGTGATTTGCTGAATATGAACACTAGTCCAGAGTGTGTTTTGGCTTTTTGTTATGCGTTTTAAGTAACGGCTAACTTTCACATGGGAACCTCTGTTTTTTAATGCCAATAAATTCTTTCCTTTTGATATTGTTTCCTGTAGCTGGTTCATCTCACTCACTCTGCTCAAATTAAACTAGACTAAACTAAAAACCCATCCAAACAGACTAGTGTTAATCAGTAGTATAATGCCCTGATAGCAAACCAATCCCTGCTCCCAGCTCATCTCAGCAGAGCTCAGAGTATGTTCACTAGCGAGACCTCGAGCTTGGAAGATCCCAGTTCATTGTTCCTGGACTTAAGAGTCCCACCCACCTCCTCACCCCACCTCTGTGACTCAGCCCTGGCCTCACTTCCCCTCTTGCTCTGCAGAGGAAGGATCTGCTGGAGAGTGGGTGTGTTTGTGTGCATGAATATGGTTGTGATAATGTGTATGTGTGTCTGAGTGTGTACATGTTGATGGGTGGAATTGAGAGACAAGGGGCTAAAGAGACCAGGGTTCAATGTTTTCTTTGAGCTTCCTACCTGCCTGACATGTACACACACAGCCATGTTGTCTGCTCTCAATCTGCTCTGCTCTGTCAACAAGCATGAGCTATAGCAAACTATAAATACACTCAGTTGCTAGTTTATTAGATGCACCTAGCTAAAACTAATGTAGTCTAATACAACAGTCCTGCAATGAATCCTACCTTCATTAAGGTTATAATGTTCAGTTTTTGTTCACACTGTTTTAGAGAGGTGTTGATTCAACCGCATGGTCATGGAGCGTTGTTTCTGTCATGTAGCCTGCCCTCATTGACATAAATGCGGTGGACAAAATACGGGCTGTTATATTAGACTGCATTAGTTTTAGCTAGGTGTACCTCATAAACTGGCAACTGAGTGTATATTAACATAGAGCATAGGTACAGTGGAGAAAAGTAGTGGTAGTCGAGTCTTAAGTGAAATTAGTTAACTTCATAAAGTTTGACTTTCGACTACCGTGGGCTAATTCAAAAAGATTATAAAAATGCTTTACCTCATATGACAGTTTGTGATCACAAGTGAGACAGAAAAAAAAGCTCTTGTGCAAAAGAGATCACAGAGGAAGTACAGACTATGATGGTTATGTGTGTATCTGGGTGGGTGGGTGGGTGTGAGCATGTGTTTTATAGATAAAAAAAGACCTGCTGATATTAATAGTTGCTTGCATAAAAGACCAGCACCTAATGGGTCACTTTTAAAGTTACATTTTACCTTCTGACCTTTGCGACTTATATACTTCGGACTAAATTCCTTTGTTTTTAAAATATGAAAAATCAATATGTTGTGTTGTGTAGAGTAGTTGAACATATGACTCAAATAATTTAAAGTCCTTAATTAACTTGAGTTTTGCTGAAAAATACCCAACGTCAATTGTTTAAATAAGGCTTTCCTGAAGGAGAAACAAGCATTTTGTATTTTATCAGCTTTTATTTATGAATTGCATTTTTAGTTGAGTTATTTAGCTGCTTTGGCTACAGAGGCATATTCAGGCTGTGTGTCATCTCTTGCGTGGGAGTGCATGGAGAATGGCCAGCATTTGTTGTGAGTTTACATAACGTGGAATTATCTTTGCCCCCAGTGAGTCAGAAGGGAAAGAAGTGCCTGTTGTTAATTACCAAGAAACTGACTAAGCATCTTGCTTTTCATTGTTAGTTTTTTGCTCTGCAGCACCAAGTTCCTCCAAATCTGCAATTCCTGAATCTATTTTTGGCAGCAAACTTGAAGTGTTTTAATAGGAGAGAATGGCCTGAAAAAATGACCAGCACTATTTCTTGTTTCTCTTCACTCACATGTTATCATCTTCTCTCTGCTTCTGTCTGTTACTGCATTTCTGAATTTCTCTCTTTTTTCCCCCCATAAGCATTTGCCTATTTCTCTTTCCTCTCTCTCTAGTTGGTGAAGTTGTGTATTGGGATGATTGATGCTGGAAAAGCTTACAATGCAGCCAACAAGCAGTTTGTTAACGGAATCCGGGAGCTAGCCCAGCAGTCCACCAAAGATGAGGTCATCGAGGTAAACAAAAACACAACCTGACTTGATCGGAATCATAGAAAGTCACCAGCATTTATACTATTACAATGTGTTTATTTTGGGGGGGGGGGTTGTTGTTTCTGTTTTTTTCCCCATGTGTGGCATGCCTCTTTTGGATTTTTTTTTTTTTTTAAATTATGAAATATTTAATATCATTTTGAAGTTATTAGATAATAGTAAAATAAATAACATTAGAGTTAAAAACTGTACAGTCTAAAACCATGACTGTATTCTTCCTTGTTCCCAGATATAAAGAGGCCTGTACTTCCTCTCTGTTTGCACGCACTACCGTCTTGTCTTTTTTGAGTAAAGTGCTTTCATCCTTGATGACATTACCAGATTAAATCTTAATTTAAAAAAAACAAGGCTTGGTAAAACCTAGTACTGTCCACTGGGTCTTGCCGAGGTCAGATGTTTTGTTTTGTTTTCTCATATGAAATTTGCATGGTGAGACAAGCACTTCCTGTCTGCCTTTGTGTATTTCGCTCACTGCCTCTCCCTTGGGTTTGAAGTTCAGCAACTGCATGTACTTGGAGGGAGTAACTTTGCCAAAAGAATTCTTTACTGAAGTGCTAGTGTGAATTTATGTCTTTGCAGATGTGTCTGTGATGTAGCATGCAGTAGAAATTTGGATTTCATCCCATTTTATTTATTTGTGGAACCTTGTTTTAATACATGCCTAGTTTTTATTGTTTGCCTTGTGTGATTATTTGGGTTTTATTGTTATAAGAATACATGGTTGGTGACATTCTCTCACTGCCTGCTTTCATGGCTGTCCTTTTTTTCTCTCCACAGTCCAGCCTCACAAAGTTTGCTGAGAGTCTGCAGGAGATGATAAACTATCACACGGTATGCTATCACTGCCATGTGAAACCGGATGTATTTTGAAATTTTTATTTTTTTGTCTTTACAGCTGGATGATGACAAAAGCCTGGAACAACTGTTTAACTGTCAGAGTTTTTATTTACTGCTGGGAAGGACAGCAGCACACTACAAGACAGAGGAAATGGGTCTGCGAGAGGTTGACCACTGGTTTGAGAAAGGGAAACGGAGCGTGTACAAGAAAGACTTTATTAAGGATTAGCAATATTGTCAGGGTGCCCTTGAGCAAGACATTCAACCTTAAACTGCTTTCTTGGGGCTATTCAGAAGTAGAAGGAAGTGGCTATAATAAGCAGCTTCGAGGTGGGATTTCAAATGACTGTAAAAATGTGAAGCTGGGTGTTGCTACTCAGCAAACACTGCCCTCCATAAAAAATGGGTAAAAGAAAACCCTTCGGAAGCTAAAACAAAAAGCATTCTTTTTTTCCTGAAACATTACTTAAATGTCAACATAGCTCTGGGATTTGTTGTCACAAAAAAAGTTACCTTCTGCCCCCAGCATATAAAGGCCATGGAATAGAGAGTCAATTTCAAGTCATGTCAATTTTATTTATATAGCTCAATATCACAAATCACAAATTTGCCTCAAGGGGCTTTACAATCTGTACAACATACGACACACTCTATCCTTAGAACCTTGATTTGGATAAGGAAGAACTCCCCCCCAAAAAAACTTTTAACGGGGGAAAATGGAAGAAACCTCAGGAAGAGCAACAGAGGAGGGATCCCTCTCCCAGGATGGACAGACATGCAATAGATGTCATGTGTACAGAATAGACCAACATAATAAAATTACAGTATGGACAATCATGATGACAAAGTTAGGAATAGATTGTAACATATGAAGAATACATTCGGGAAGATGTCGAGCAACTTCAGGTGTCGCCGAACAGATAGGGCCTGAGCCACACGACCCCCTCTCCACCATGTAGACCTGGAAGAGGACAGACTACACAAACATGGAAGAGGTAAACTCAAGCACACTGTTCACACAGGTAGGAGAAGGGAACCAACACACACAGAGGGGTAGAGAGAGAGAGAGAGAGAGAGAGAGAGAGAGAGACAAGAAGAGAGGCTGAATCTCCTGGAGGACGAGGATCCAGATCCAAAACATCTGGAGAGAGGCAGCGACAGCCAGGAGAGAGAGAGAGAGAGAGGTCCTAGGACAACCGATCGTCCAGCACAGAGAAGCCTGAGTGGAGGAGGAGAACGAGAAGGAGGAGAAATTGGAGTGAGAAAGGAAAGGAGAAGAGAGTACTTGCCTGCCTCATAAAATCTATTCCCTGTCTCCCATGCCGTGGAGTATTTATCTGTTGGTTATTTATCATGCGTTACTGAGGTAAACATGGTCATGGTCAACTTTTTACGATGTGGTTGTCATCCTGGAGACAGCTGAACTAGAAGAACAACCAATCTAGTCTTCAGTCAGACTAATATAAGTATTCTATTGCCCTGACAGGTTTTACAGCGTGGCCATCTAACGCACTTCACTTCCGACCACTAGATTTTGGCCAATAAATAAACATGACGCCTTATCCATTGTTTTATCCTCTCTTGTCCCCCGCCGAGTAGCCCAGAGTGGGCAAATCTGATTAAGTGGCTGCTCTTTCCCAGAGTCCTCTTGCTAGCCTCCTCATTTGTCAGTCTCTAGTAGGTAGGCATGACACTGACATTGAGAAATGGAGACACAACTTTCCTCTGTTTGTTTGGCGCCTCATTAAGAATCCCTCAAACACAAAAAAGGATGCACAGGGTGAGCTTAGAGGCTTTTGTTCTACTGTGAAAGTTCTTTTCTTGATTTCCCTTGTCATGTCTTGTTTCTGGTAGCTTTGCATAACATGTTCAGAATGAGTTCCCAGCCAGCATCACACTGTCTCTGAGACATGTTAGAACAAACTACCAAGCCGGGGGTGCTGCTACAGGGAATTGAACCTTTTGCGATCTTTGTGGTTGTGGATGGGAACTTTACACCTGTGAATCCCCAAGATTATTTGTTTAGATCATGAACTTTAACAACTTGAATGTGAATGATGAACAGTTAACCATTGATTTATAGTTTTTTTTCATGGAAGACATTTTGACTTGTCGTAGCAGGAAAAGCACAGGTGTACTGTAACTAATAACATTAATGAATGCTGTTCCATTAAAGTGTCCCAGCTTGCACAACAACACTAGGTGCCTGTCACTGGCACACCTACACTGGATGCAATTATTATTATTATTAAACATGTTTTATCTGCTGTGACATGTTAAAAATACCTATTCTGTACACCATAATTGATACAATTACTCCTGCTGCAACCACTAATACCACTGTTAGTGGAACAAGGGAATGTTAAAATAAGTTAAAGGCACTTTTATTTGGATTCATTAATTTTATTTTTTCAAGCCAAATGCCAAACATTTCATGGTTCTAGCCTCTTATATGTAAAGATGTGTTGCTTTTTCTTGTCTTACAGTATAGTAAACTAAATGTCTTTTCGTCAGACAAATAAAGCAATTTGAAGACATCACCTTGGACTCTAGGAAATTGTGTAAAAAAAAAAAAAAATAAAATAAAAATAAATTCTCCACAATTTATAGAGCAAACAATTAACTGATTAATAAAAAAAGCAGATTGATCTTTAAAATACGTAATGTCTTGTGAACCTCATGTTTTTAAACTGATGATGTTGACTGATTCTGTTCTTTTATTTCACACATGCTTTGGCAATGTTAACATCTGTTTCCCATGCCAATAAAGCCTAATTGAATAATAAATAATGTAACATTAATGTAGCTGTTAAAGCTGAATGTAGCATTAAACTTTGGGATGAAGTGGAAAATTTACTTTAAATGAGGACTAAATCTCACATTTCTGTTTATAATCATTACATGTGTATAATTACAGTTTTCAGAGTTTTAGGCTAGTTTTGTTCGGGTTTGGTTGAATTGGGTTCTGTAGACAGTCTTAGTTCCACCATTAAGTCAGACTGTAACACTCCCAAGTTAAATGAGATACTGTATAAGTCCTCCTAGCTAGTATCCCAAAAAGCTGCAGGGTGGGCAGTCTACCATGACTCAACAGCTGAGTCTTTCTCCTCTTATTAGCGTCCTTGACTACACCCCTAAAAGCCTCCATGAGCCACAGTGCAGGCCTGCGACTGTGACTCAACACGGGAGACTTTGGTCATGGCAGCTGACCATAGATAGGTTTTTGCCACTCAGCGATCTTTCAGCACGTGATCCCTCAAACACAGTGCTCAATCTGTTCATCACTGGTAGCCTCTCCCAGCCACACTGCTCATATTGTCTTGTCTGGCCATGAAATCACACTGAAGCCTGATTTAGAAAATGTGTTTGTTTGGCTTTTTCCTTGGTAGCTCATTTTTAGGAAAGCATACAGGTTGATGAGGCTATGACTCACTACCAAGAATAAGCAAATTGCGTCACTTCTCGTGTTTGTCTTTATGAGGGGAGTTTACAAAGTGAACTTGTTTGTGTAAATTTAGCTGCTTAATTGCACCCTGTGATGTTGACAAAAATCCTCCTAAACAGAGGTACTAAATGCTGACTTGCAAAACATCTCGTGGCCTGGAAGGTGAATACATTAATCAGCTTTTTGCTGCTTTCTTAGAGAAGTGCCTTAAGATGTTTAGTGTTTGAATTGTTCAACTATCTAGAGATAAGCTATTTTGCCAAACAGAAAGGAGCATTTACTCTTTATTTCTTTCTTTCTTCACAGATATTATTCGATCAGGCCCAGAGATCAATCAAGACCCAGCTTCAAACATTTGTCAAAGAGTGAGTATTAACTGAATAAAGATGGATAAAGCTAGTTATATCTCAGCAATGTGAGAACAAGCCACAGCACATGTACATTTTATTCATACTTGTATCCAGATCAGCTTAAAATGAGGAACACTGCACATATCTGAGTGGAACTTAATATACTTGTACTTCAAATCCATGTTGGAGGAAAAGTGTCATGGATTTTGAATACAGAAAGCCCACTCTTGAAATTCTGAATATAAAATAGAAGCTGGAGGGACGTCATATATCTGATAGGCAGAGGATCCAGACAGGTAAGGGGACTGAATTATATTAGTGTATATATAATATTTTTTAGTCAAATCAAAAGCTCATATCTCCCTTTTTAAGACCTCCTAATACAGCACTGAATTCCGGACTGCTTGTATAAGTGCAGGCAGCAGTGGGGCCTTCTGGTTTATTTCAGTATACGGATTAGCAGCTTTTGCCCCTGGCACACCAGGGCTAAACACCCACATCAGCAGCACCCATACTTCTCAGAGAAAGCTGGGAAACACGTTCCATCATAATTACTCACTACCTTGCAGCACTCAAATATTAATCTCACTTAGGCAAAACACACCAAAGAACAAATGTGGGGGGCAGAGTTTGAGTACTTTGTCCTCCTCAAGATAAGTGGTATTGCCCAGTCACTTTCTCCGACACAGCACAAGACCTGGGTCAAATAGTTGGATTTCCAGCTGACCAAGATTTATGAAATCACCTTTAACCTTTGTGTGTTCTTGTTGCCTGAACATGGTTGTGTTACTTCATATCCAGAGATAACTTTGCTTCCTTTAACATGTGATCTTTCCCTTTACAGGATTGTCTAATCTTATCTTATTTGACCTTGGTCACAGAGTTTGTCAAAACCATTCAGCTTTATCCCTAAATTGTGTGAAAATGCTTTAAATATGTGTGGCACCATCTAAGGGTATTTCCACCCAGCTCAATTAACAAGACATATTTTTAATGCTTAGATGAATGATCAACAGCAAAAGACCAGAAAAACGAATTTGCAAAACATTCTTCTCACATCCTAATGAATAAATTAGTAAACTTTTCCTGAACGTATCTTAATTCTTGTACAATGAGCCCTGAATTTAATGTTTGTCTTAATAAACCTCCCTTCCTTTGTCAGTGACATACGTAAGTTCAAAGAAGCCAAGAAGCAGTTTGACAAAGTGAGCGAGGAAAAGGAGGCGGCTCTAATCAAGAATGCCCAGGCTCCCCGCAACAAGCAGCATGAGGTGGAGGAGGCCACCAACATCCTAACTGCCACACGCAAGTGCTTCCGACATATCGTCCTCGACTACGTCTTACAGGTACAACTCACTTTTAAATTGTAGCACTCTTAAAGTGACAGGTAATGTGTTGCCCAGAATCAGTGGAGTACCTAGAAACTTCAAGTAGTGGGGGCATGACAGTGTGTGTTTTTTTTTTTATATACTTACGCTTAAAATGTGCTAAAAAAGAAATTATAGAAAAGCTGGGTCCGTGTTATTACAGTAGATGCTGTAATCATGGAGCTCCTTTAATGTTGAGTCCACATTTTGCAGCGCATGAAACAGTACATTGGGTTCTCTAAGCAATACACCGTCATGTACAATATTTCTCTATGCACCCTAGCCAACATGGATTTAGATATGGAACTTAAAATGCTGAGTCAGGTTGAAAATGCTGATGTGGCACAGAGAAGAATGAACAGCAGATGTGTCTTATTCTGTTACATTTAAAGTGAAACACCCAAGCTCATCCACCTGTCATGTTCCAGTTTACCACATCAGAGTGAATTTGGCTCAAAAAGAGTAGTAGCAGATGCATCAACAGACACACAGAGCAGCAGTAGAATTAGTTGTAGCAGTGGTAACCGGACTAGCAGCAGCAGAAGGTGGTAGTGGTTTTTGATTTGATGTGATAGGTACATAGTGGCATACTACATCTATATGCACTTGCATAGATGGATTATTAAACTGTTTAGTGATAGTTTATTGTTCTATTAAAGGTTTGATGCACACAACACATTAATAAATAAATGGATGAAATGCTGCTGTCTTGTGTTTATAACTAAACCTATTAAGGAGTTCATTATCATTTTCACATTAGGCCTCACATCAGCCCCTAGACTGAGGTCAAACTGAGCTTCTATTGCTTTTTCTGCATTCATTTTACAAGTTATGGTCAGTAACAAAATGACTGCACAATGTTCTTGTGACCAATGAGCCATCATGTCCGATGGAGCACTGCAGTGTTGAAATGATTCATTTTTAGGTAAGATCATTTAAAAACAAGCAGAAGGGGGGGGGAAGCAGCAGCAGCAGGAGGAGGAAGTACACAGAATTAATTTTTTTAAATTCACTGTTTAAAAAAACAACCTCTCAGGTCTAACAGTACTTGAAGAATGCTGCGCCATCATATCCAACACTTGAAGAAAAATTACTGGTGTCAAAAAGAGTCAGTCAATTTACAAATTCATTAAGACACTCACTTGCAAAACAGTTGCTTTTTCAGAGGTTGAATCATCTGTGCAGTGGGAGATCAAACACTGCATATCTCCTTTTGTGCAGACATGATCCTTTGTCTTATACTTAAATTTGTCAATCTGTTTAGGTCTGTTTGACCTCTTGTCCTCTCATGTCTCAATCATGTATCATTGGGTACATCAGCTGAGCCCTTGGTCTCCTCTTGGCCACATTAGCACTGATGAATGCTTTGTGCTTTCTGATAAAGCAGCTGCCAGCTCTGTTATTGAAGCTCACTCCAAAGGAACAGACAATGTTGTATGGGTACAGTTCGCTCCAAAATTAGATTTTGAAAAGAAAACCCAGAAGCAGGTTTTAAAATAAGTTTGGCAGTCTGCTCCAGTGGCCCACTGCATAATCACTCTCTCATAAAATGAAGCCTGGCTGTGAGAAATTAGTTGAGTTTTTATCTTGCCTGTTAGTCTGCTTTATAGGAAATCTATAAGCCCAGCAGCTAGCACAGCTGATTTAAATGGGTCTCCTTTAAAGTTTCACGTTTGGGTAGTGCTGTCAGCACTTTTAAAATGCTGCTAACTTCTGATGCTGTGCTTGCAGGAAGAATTTGAGAGAGATTTCAGCTTTATTTTTTTTTTGTTCTTTTTAGATTGTTGATTTAGATTGTTTTTGTGGCATTTTTGTTTAATTATACAGCGCACAGTTTACAGTGACATGCAAGATGGTAGAGGGAGAGGAAAATATATGAGAGAGGTTGTAAGCCAGACTTGCATTCATGACATTTTAAGAATGGAGCATGTCTCTTTTACCCTACTGTGCCACGTAGAGCTGGATCATAAAATAGTGAACTTAAACTTTTGACTGTTGGTCAAGCCTATAATAAGCACATGTAAATGTAATAAGATGATTATGCAGTAAAACAAATAACACAGCCGTCTGACTTCATCCTGATCGATGTTATCACCACTGACATACAAACCAATGCCTAAAATATAAATACACACATAACACAGAAAAGCAGAAGCACAGTTAACACTCAGTAGAGAGAAATGGGAGTTATATGTCTACAAAACTCAACAAACCTTTTCCCATGCCTGAATAGTGACTAATTTAAGCCTAAATCTTGCTCAAACTTTGTGTCCTTATGTCCTACAAGTGTGGAATTACCACAACTTACCAACCAATTACCAGCCAAATGCTCATAAATTTTGCTTGTGGCAGTTGTGTTTGCACTTTGCCAGTTAAACAACCATCGTTTAGAGGTGCTACTCCAGTCAAAACTACTAATTGACTGTAATCGAGAGAAGGAGGGGGCTTGTAAAAGTTGTGATGCACCAACCACTGTGGCTAGGAGATGGAAAAATAAGCTTCCTTTCCTGGGTGGGAGTTACATCTGTGTATAAACACTAGTGTGGTTAGTGTTGCCAAGGAGAAGGGCCTTGGCAACAAAAATAATTGCTGGCCACAACAATGATTTGAACTTTTATTCTTCAGTGCATCGAAATATGGTGTCCCTGCTTTCATGACCACAAAAAAGGAAAACCAGAAGCATGAGGCAGAGTGTTAAAATTAATTCAGAAGTTGCCTCGCCTTCTGTAGAAGCAAAATGCATCCATGGCGCCCAGTCAGTGACTCACTCACTCATTCACTCACTCACACACACACACAGAAGCAGATAGAGAGACAGGAGGCTGCAGTGAATGCAGCAGGGCAATGTAGATGATAGGTGAGACAGGCTACAACAGCATCCTTGGGTTAAACATGAGACATAGAGCTCCTCCTGGTGTCTGTACTAGGAACTACTGTCCAGTAATGCTTGGGCTGATGGTGTGATTTCTCTACTTCAGTTCAACTCATTTCACGCTTTTCTGCTTTCTTTCATTTGCTTAAGAAGTTTTTTTTTGTTTCATCTCCAGCATCTTATCTCATTTCCTCTAAGTTCTTTCTTTTTGTATTTTTGTGTCTTTTTTTTCTCTCCCCCTCTGCCACTTTCTTTCTGTCTGTACATTTTTCTCTCAGATATATTGTCACTGTAGATTTAGTTTTTTTTTGTTTCGAGGTTGCTGCTTGCCTCCTGTATGCGTTGAATTTTCCTTGTTGTTTTTCTTATTTCAGTATTACTGAAAAGCAACAATGATAAAAACCCTTCCTTCTTCTCATTGTTTTGTTTTTGTTCATTTCAGATCAATGTGCTACAATCCAAGAGAAGATCCGAAATCCTGAAATCAGTAAGTATACTTTTCTTACATATCAAATGATCTATGCAACAGCCTGATTGGCTCTCTAAATATTCACTGTCTCCTCCACAGATGTTGTCCTTTATGTACGCCCACCTGACGTTCTTCCACCAAGGATATGACCTCTTCAGTGAACTACAACCTCTAATGAAACTGCTTGGAGGACAGGTACAGGCTACAGTATACACACATGTGGACACACACACACACACACACACACACACTCACTCACCCATGCAGTGTGCATCAAGACGTTTGACAGTCACTTAAACACAAAGCTTCAGCAGTAATTGTACAGTGCTTTGTTTTCTCTGAGGAAATGGGCTACAGAAATGCCGTAATTGAGCACTTGGATTTAAGTCTCTGAATGCAAATCTTAAAATCTGACGGAACTCCCATGTAACCTGGTACACATCTAAATTGAAAGTCTTCCTGCTCAACGGACAGTTTGTTTCTCAACTCATTGTGATAAGGTATCAAAATGTTATAAACATCTAATTAAACATGTTATGTAAAACTTGACACTCATTATTACATCATAAGGGGTATGTCATTGTTGATATCAACAATAATGAGTGATGATGTAAATATTGCATTTTTATTATTCAATATTTCTCATTAGTCAACATTGTTACACCACTTGTGAAAAACTGTAATAATGTTTGGTTGGTGGAATAATGTCATTTTATTACATTACCCAGAAATATGTTAACAGGTTTTAGTACATGAACTATTCAGAGAGATGTTTAATTATTATTTTTCAAATGTGTATCTTATATGGTATTACCGGTACATTCATTTGTTGTTAGAAGATATTGAGCGCTGCCTTAACTTTGTTGGCTAAAATAATAATTTGGATGGCTCACAATTAATGTTTCACTTCTTTAATTTCATTTTAATTTAATACTTGGTGTAAAAATAAACACTTAGCTAGTCCTGGACAACACTTGCAATGTTATTAGAACATACAGTATAAACTCTTGCAACATAAACAAACATGGATATATTTTGAGCAGAGTACTGTCATGGGTAAACACTTTTTATTATGTAGATGAGGACAGTATTGTTTTATTACCTAAACAGCATTCCTGTTCAGTGGCTCATTTAGAGCTTGCAGGAAGTGTTTCAGGTTATGACTCTGAAATGTAACATCATCTTACTGGCATCATTAGGGAGCAATACAACTGCACTTTGACCTTCTGCCTTCACCTCCAGACGACCTCTCTCTTCTCCTTGTGTCTGCTATCTTTTCGTCACTATCTTTTCAGCTCTGTGTGTGTCTGTGTGCATCCTCTGATAAACAGAGCCTTCCCTCTGAGCCAGAGGATGGCCCGAATGTGACTTTAAGATGATTACCACAGTGGTGCTGCTGTTACAGTGAGCAGGAATGAGGAAGAAAGCAGCCAGAGGACTGGAAAAGGGTTTTCCCACAGTCAGACTCACAGGGTTGACAGTCAGCTGAGCGAACACAGCAAAGAAACCTGAGATTGATGCTGAAGGTTGTGGAGTGTAAACTCTGAGGCTGGAGCAATAGAAGAGCCGAATGCGAGGACAGTATTTTTCAAAATTGGGTGAAAGACCAAGAAGGAAAGGAGTCCAGCCACGGAGTGGAAAGCTGGAAAGGAGCAGAAGAGTAGAGGGCACTTCTAAAGAGAAAAGTGTAGCTCTGAAACATGTTTTTTCTGATGTTTGAACAAACAGAAAAATGACAAAAAGGAACCAAACAGTGTTTTTTTATTTGAGAAACGGAAAAAAGGAAGCCAGATCTGAAGAGTTGGGACAGTGGTCCTCTAATTTGGATTGAAGGGGAGACTGTGGTTTCTAACCCTTGTGCTCTGAAGTCGGAACCATCTGATGTTGGTACTATCAAGAAATTGACAGAAAACCCAAAGAGTGCTGAGAAAAGAAAAGGAGGAAGACAGGACCCACTTAGAAAAGCAGATTTTAGGAAGTGATAAGAGGCAGAATGTAATCTTCTCAAAGCAAAACGTGATTGAAGTAGAATGGAAAGGCATGGACTGTAAGCCCTAAACACTCAAAAGACGGCAAGCATTGTGTGAGGAAAAAGGGAGAGAAGTAAAAAAGACTGTTTTAAAAACCAGACCGTGGAGAGGAAGGGAAAGGGAGATAGAGGGTTGGCTTCCAGTCGATGAACAACTGAAGTATAACTGTGTTGTGTGGATTGTAAGCCTGTCACACTGAATTTGGAACAGTGCAAAACTGAAAGGAGAGGAAGATCAGAGGCCGAGCTTTGGGAAGCAGTGACGAGGATTGTGGATTATATCCTTTCTCGTCTCATCATGAAGCTGAAGAAGGTGGAGAGGCTGTGCAGGGAGGTGTGGAGGAGCTGTCAACAGGTCTGATAATATGACTTGATGCCTGTTAACAATGAGAAAGTGATCAAGGGTGGGGAAATAAATGCTAGTACATTTTGGTCTTTATCTATTCTATAATTAAACTTTGGTGAGAGGAAATCAAGTGGGAGGTGAACAGATAAAGATGCTTTCCTGGTGTTTAGTTGTCTTGGATGATATTGCCACCAGTGTTGTTGTTTTTACTCTGGAACAGAAGACTGAAAATTAAAATGACAACTTCTAGGAACCAAAATGATTAAATAAAAAAAAAAGATAAAAATGGTGGCCAGGAACTGTTACAGTTATGTTCCCGTGGTTGATTGTGAATGAGTTACTGAGCTGGTATATAGACAAAAGCTCAGTAACTGATACAGTAACTTAAACATGAATATATTATCTGAATGACTGAATGCCACTTTATGATTCATGTTAAATATGTTACTTTTTCCAACCTTGCCATTGGAAATGGCTAAACTGCTTCTAAATATAAGCTATTCTGCTGAATGCATCTTTCCATGACACAAAGCCTCAGGGTCGAACACATGTAGAGTGACTATATTCATTCAAAAGGATGTTTTGTATCTTTTCCATGAATCATGCAGCTTGTCATTGTAGTTACATGTCAAGACAGATCTGAGCAGAAGGCAGAGTGACCAAAATGCTTCAGTGTGGTGCTGTGGTCTGTAGGCGACAAACAGAGACAGAATGAAACATTTGAGGCGATTGTCTCTGCTGACATCGTCAGTGGGGACTGCATAGTGAGATAGATAAGATGTTAAAGTTACTGACAGTGAGTCACTGTCAAAATATGTGGAGAGCTACATTCTCAAACACACACACACACACACACCTGCCTTTGCAGATACAGATAGAAGCAGATAGACAGCATGGACTGGACTGGACTAGTTATTATGGTGAGGAAGGAAAACATTTCCCATCTGATGTTATCAGCCTCCCGCTCTGCCGTCCACCCATTTCCTCTCTAAACAAAACAAAAGAACCGGCTCCCTCAAATCCTGTCTTCTCTGAAATTTTTTTCCCCCGATTTTCCTCAAAAGTAATTGTGTGAAAGAAAGCACAGTCAATTAAGCAGAGAATAAGTAGAATGTTATTTTGCTGAAAATCTTAGCTTTTAAAAGCTCCAATACAAAACTCTCATTTGGTACACTGGCTTCTCTGTAACCCATTAGTGTGAATTTACCATTTAGCTTAAAGTAGTGGTACAGTAACTGTTGTCTGTAAAGCCACTGCAGGCATTAAACATGCAACACTCATGTTTAATATGCAGATACTGATCCTTTTGTGTTTGGGGCTCGAGACACAGATTTAGGTCACATTGTGGCAACAGACTATCAAGAGGCACAGAGTAGAATTTCATTGCTGTAGGGCAAACTGGCACATTTTTGGCATCACCCTATGACCTCCAGCACTTTATTGAAGTCCTTTTTTAATTTGTCGCTTCTTCTCTGCTGAAAAGATCCTTTGTTTTCCTCTATACACGCGATGGTTACTGGCGGGGATGAGGAGAATCGATCATCCACCATCCAATTTCACACATGGTGAAGCCTCCGTAGCACGGCCCATTTTGTTTAGAGGAGAAGGCCTGTCTTGTCTCGATGTGGCCTGTGAAGAAGTTGTTTATTTGCTGGAATCCTTTATGCTCTCAAGACTGGAAAGGGAAATAAAGAAGCATCAGTGCACACACGCTTAGATACACATTTCAAGTGCAGTCGACAAGTCTTTCCTTTTAATGGCCAAGCATTAGATTGTATGACTGTCAGACCACCTACCGTTCTTACCTGCTTTTTCTGTAATCATTTTGGGAGATAAATCAAATAAAAGAATGTGATGAGTTCATATTTTGCCTTGAATAAGGATGAATATGATTTTAACTGTGTTTTATGTGTAATTGTGGGTTTAAGTCCTTTGAATTAACCCAATACAGGAAATGGCATTTCTTAAAAGAAAAACTCAAAAAAATGTGTCTTAAACATTTGTGTATGCTGTTTTGATTTAAATACATGTGACCAGGTGGTTTGGTAATCTTGACTAATCAGTTATTCTGTCTCTTGCAGTTGGACCAGCTGGTGGTGGATGCTGCCAAAGAGAAGAGGGACATGGAGCAGAAACACTCCACCATCCAGCAAAAGGTATACTCACACGATATGGTCTTCACTTCAATTTAATCACAAATTTACAAAGTGCATGCAAACTAAAAAAGCATTCACGCTTTTAGCACTTGGCACACAAATCACAATATAACATAATTAGATGTGCAATTGTGAATGAAAACCACAACTTTATCCTGCTTTCCTCTGCCTCGCCACCAAAATAACACAGATGCGTAAACATACACTGACTTACTCAGTGTGTACTCTTGTGTGTGTGTTGTAACTTTATGTTGTTAGATCCTCTTCCCTTTGGTTACAAAGCCTTTCTTATTGCACTCAGGCCTCCTCCAATTTAAAGTAAACACTTTGCTGGGATCTTACAGGACTTACCTTATACCCCACGACCAGGTGCTCTTACCCACTAATCACAACGTCCCTCACTGCCCTCACTGCTCACCTGCACTGAACTCTCTCAGAGTGCAGTGCAGGTGAGCAGGGGCCACCATGTTAATTGACATGCATTGAGCATTTGTATACTAAAGCTATTGAATTCAGCCATTTACTGCACATGTGTCATTTGAGTGAATGGAGGTAGTGCTCCGCCCTTAGATGTAAGGTGATCCCTAAGGATGATCTCAGCCACACACCCATGCATTATTGACGGCTGACGGAAACCCATTTCCAAACAAACAAGGTTGGGTTTTAGTACGTTCCCATCTCTGGTCAATGAGTCGCACTTTTTGATATATTGCCTACTAGAAGGGTGTACCAGACGTTTTGACAAGAAATAAAATGTAAAGAGGGAATAGCAGAAACAGGATACTTAAAACTATCAGAGCATGTTTTGCTCCTAAGTGTTTCATTTCACTAACATTTCCTAGTTATTTAAAAACATTTTTGCCTTAGGCTTCTGTTAATTTTGGACACTGATCTCTTTAGAGCTCTATGAACCCTCAACAGAATAAAAGTTAAGAAGGATTTGGGGTGTTATGTTACAATATGTGGTGGTGATTAATTGCCCTTAGCTCTAATTGTACATCATACAGCATCATTGACTCCAGACAACATCTGCCAGTTCTTTACCCAGCTGTTGTCTGCTGGGCTTCTGCTAATTTGTTGCCTATCAGTGACGTTCATTTCAGTCTCTAACTGTGTGCAAGATATACTGAGATGTATTTCTTTTTTTGTCCCCTCTGTTGTTCTTTCCATCTGTCACTTTGTAATTTTTTTGTGGCTGCCTTCTCCCTCTCTGTTTTTCTTTTGCCTCTTGTTCGGTCAGTGATAGTACGTGTGCCAATTTCCGCCTGTCCTTGAGCACCTGTCCTCCACCTCTATCTAGATGCTATTTTTATATTGTCTCGCTCCCACTGTTCTCTCTATTGTCTGGCTGTTTATACACAGACACTCCTAACCAACTGTCTCTATTTTTTTTCTTTTTTCCACTACTGCTCTTTTCCCCCCTCTCTCTCTTCTTCTTCTACTCTCTTCAGGCTGCTCTGCAGGTAAGCTGTGTTACTCTTCCTTTTTTCCCTCACTGTCATTTCTGTGTCATGTCTGCATGGTTGGGTAGATACTGTACACTTTGCTGTAACTGCTGGGACTCCACCTCTGCAGCTCACGTCATTTGTATCGAGACTAGTGAGCTTGTTCATCACAACATTAAAGTGGCAACATGCATGATATGATGCCATTTAAAGGAGCAGTGTGTAGGATTTAGTGGCATCTAGTGGTGAAATTGCAGTTTCCAACCATTTGAATACCGCTCGCCTTACCCTCCCTTTCCAAGCGTGTAGGAGAAACTACGGTGGCTGCGAAACTTGCGAAAAACGCGAAAAGCCCCATCTAGAGCCAGTGTTTGGTTTGTCCGTTCTGGGCTACTGTAGAAACATGGCAGTGCAACATGGCGGCCTCCATGCAAGGGGACCCGCTCCCTCTGTAGATATAAACAACTTATTCTAAAAAGATAATGAAAACAACAACTCTTATTTTCAGGTGATTATACACTAATGGAAACATACCTATGAATATTATATTCCATTTCTGTCAATAAATAAATGTTACACACTGGTCCTTTAATAGATTTCAGTTGTCACGCAGGTCTTGTGCCTTTTGTAGTTAATGTATGTATAAGTCACCCTCAATTCATTCATCAAATTAAGACTATTTTGACACCATTATGCCTCATTGCACATGGCTTTCCACTCTGTATCATGCTGCTTGTTTTATGCTCAGTTGGGTTCAGTTATTTACAGATGTTAAATCAACTAAAGTGTGTTTAGATGCTTACTAAGGGCAAGAACCACAGTCTTTATCACATGTCTTACCAGTAGAATGAAGTGAAGCATATTAGTAGTACTCAGTATGGGTATGACATTCTACAAGTGCAGTGGAAAATAAATGTGTTGTAATAGCATATCTACCTTGGAAATAGGCAAGAGCAACATTTGCTGTTAAGATGATTTGGTAACACTCAACAATGGCTTCACTCTGGTACATTAATCTGTGCTGCATTACTTAATAAAATATATCCCTAACATTAATATTTCCCCAATGTTGCAGGTCAAAGTTCACAAATGTTAGTTAATGTAATATTAGGCTGACACTCTTAAACACTTAAAGTGAGAGTTAGGGGTAGGTTGGGGTTTAGCTTCTTTTTCAAAGATCTGTATGTAGGCTTGTACGCGCTGTGGCGGGAACTGTATCTGTGGCCATATGACCATATCAGCCCTCCATAATTTATTATGTGTCATGTGTTGTATGCCATTTGACACTGAAACCTTTACTTATTGCTCCTTTTAGGATAGTATTTTTTTTTGTCTCTTTTTATTCCTATGCATACTGTCCACTTTATTTGAACCTTTCCCATTATTATTGTATTGATGAAACCTTCCATCCTCATGAGAGTTGAAAGGGGTCCTGAGGTTTTGTTTAGTACGCTTCCTATCTGCTTGTGTGCATTATTCAGCTGCAGCACTGTGACCACGGGGCATGACAGTGTCACAATGGTGCTATAGGAGAGAGAGACTGGCTGCTGACAAAAAGATTTTCCTGTCTAATCTCATAAAGTGTCTCATACGTGTCATTGATTTTGAGACAGCTATGGTATTTCTTTCATACACACTAAACACACACATTTTAAATGCTCAAACATTGCAGACATTCAGAATGGTTAAAGGAGTGCACGTCTGATAAGCTGAAGTCAGTATAAATGTTTGATGCCCGAGCTCTTCTGCACGGTCCACTTGATTTTTCTAACCTAACAGTCACACACGCACGCACGCGCGCGCACACACACACACACACACACAGGTGACCTTCGTTTAGTGCATGAGGCCTCGGGAGGAGGAGCAGCAGAGGCAGTGACAAACGTTTTGATAGACATATACAGCCACGGGAGACGAGGAGGTGAGAGTTTGTTGAAGAGACAGGCCGCGATACTACACAGGGAGACTTTGAGATAGCCAAGATTCATTGTCCTCAAGGGGAAATACTCACACACACACATACAAGGTGGCTCACACTCCATAAAATCTGTGAAAAATGAAGATTTTCAGCCGTTTTCACTACGTTTGGTATCTGGTGAGTGCTCCTAAAGGAGGGAGACTGAGGTAGAGTATGTGTGTATCCATGCACATGACAGTGTCTCTATGCCAATATTAATAGTAATAGTCTGTGTTTATGTTTGTGCCTCTTTAGCTTGAGTGTTTTCTCTTGTCTGTATGCCATTTTGTATTTTGACAAATCCATGATATCTAAACTTTCTCTGTGAGTATGGAAATACATATTTCTTTTATCTTTTCTCTTGCTGTGTGTGACATTTTAGGAGGTGACTGAGCTCCACTCTGACTACCGCAACTTTTGTGCTTGGAGGTCGACCTCCGTACGTAGAGTCACTGCATTGATTTCCATCTGACTTCCATTTTGTAACCTTACCTGCCACTGTCTTTCATCTCTTCTCCTGCACACGCTATGAGACTGCATTGCAGTGTTTGTGTAGATGTTTGCACCTTGGTCTGTTTCCTCATTTTAGAGTGTTACACATGCATTTGTGTTGATGTGCCTCCATTATGCAGCATGTTTATCATGATACCTCATTGTTAGTGCCAGTGTTTGCTACAGTGAACTCAGGTTGCTGGTTTGATGTCAGTGAGTGGTTTGTTGCTTTGTAGTCACTTTTTTGCGTGTTGGGTAATTACTCACACACATCTCTGTGCCCAGGTGGTCACAGAAATGTCTCAACCCATAGTTGAAACAAGAGAACCAGAAAGGTTTTCACATGACAGCAGTACTGCAACAGTATTGCACTATATATGTTTCATTCTTTGGCCTCGGTCTTAATTAGGGATTGATAATGGTGTATGGATATTTGAGCTTGTGTGTGTGTGTTGTGAACATGTGTGAATTAACACACACATGCATCAGAGAGGTCAAGGTTGGTGTCATGTTTTCCCTGGCCTAAGCTGAATTATGGGTGGTTTCCTTATTCACTCAGTCACCATACCACTACTGAGGTTGTGAGTTATGCATTATGTATTAGAGTGACTATTTGTGTGACTTTTTCTATACATTGTTAGCTTCAAAATGTAGCTCTTACTATAATTGTGAGAATTGTGTGGCCCTACTCCTGAGGTTACTTTTGTCCCACCTATAGGAAAAGGTGATTGGTTGAATGCTTGGAGTGGTACTTCCCATTGTCTTTCCGTTCAGAAGCTTAATACAGACACATTTTGTTCCCCTTGTGTACCCAAAATAACCTCAGTTGTCCCAGTGTATGTCATGCTGGAAAATTGTGTGTGTGTGTGTGTGTGTGTGTGTGTGTGTGTGTGTGTGTGTGTGTGTGTGTATCCATCTGATACACCATGGTATCATAGGGCGGAGGGGTTTAACTTAAGCTTTTGCAAACGGTTCATTTACAGATCCAAGCAATGAGAGGCAACGTCCATGCAGACTGAGAGAAGCACACAGTGATTATGCTTCTACATCAAACACACATACAGTATATAAACCTGTAGACTGTTGAGTGTTAACTGTAGGTGGAACTCTTCATTGTGGGAGTCTGCAACATGTAGATTTTAGGTTGTTGTCGTTGTTGGATCTAATCTGTATTCAAGAGCACTTGCCAGACTGAAAGTTTATAAAGCATACATGTATAGATTGGTGTGTTTTCATCCTCAATTTCAATCAAATATTCTTTGTCTGAAGAGAAAAATCTGATTTGTAGGAACATTTTTAAAATAATACATATTGTAAAGAGGAACATCTTGAACGAAGACAGAATGCAGACAAAATATTAGTAGGATGCAAAACTCTCAACCTTTTTATAGTTTCCTCCACTGAAAATAGGAATATGTAGAATCCTTAAATATCCAATTTGTCCCCTCTTTATGTGCATGTTTAGCACAGTTGATTTCCAGGAAGTGAACAGGAAATAGTAGCCATTGTCACCATCTGGTGAACGACTGAGGTCATTTCCACTCAGCACACAGAATTATCAATGTTGACATATTTTAGTTACAGAGTTTACTGCACTAGGGTACTTTTCTGTGGTATGTTTTTGTTTATTCTGTAGTCTGTTTTGGTCACATACCAGCCGTTTGTGCTTTTTAATAAGTAGTTTGAGGATTGCAGCCTCAAAGCATGCTTAATGGTAACCATGGTTGATTTTACTGCATAGTTGATGAACATTTTAAAGTTTGTCATAAACTAATATCTAACAACTGATAAGATGATGGTCAGCACATGTGCATGTAAAGAAGTAATGACCATTAGCCCTTAGTTAAACTTTCTCTGCATACAGTAAATACTGCTGTCAAAGTTTGAGCTCATGTCAATTTGTTGGAGTTATACAATTATGATCAGAGCCGTTCGTCTAAGTGTTTTCATAATGGAGAACAAAGTGAATCAGATCGGTCTGTGTCAGAAAAAGACTCTCGATTTTTCTAGAAGGACAGCAGAGAAAATTATTCCACATCTCATGACAGTAACAGACCTCGAGCTGTAATTGGTTTTGGACATGGTGACACTCGTTGTAAATTCACTCCACAAGGACACACACACACACACACACTCTCTCACACACCTATGCATGCGTCATGGTGTTCAATGTCACTTGAAGCTGAGAAAGCTGGGAGGGTGTTAGGAAAGTGTGGCAGCAGCTCAGGTAGTCAAAGCTAGACTGGCACACAGGGACAGTCCCATGACAACACATCAGACTGGGTTACAGCAGCAGCAGAGTCAGTGAGAGAAAGGATCCATGAATGGAGGACAATAACTAACTCACCAACTATCTAGCTTAATACCTAACTAATTAAAACCTTATAATGCTATTGTTCGGTGCAGTTTTCATATCGCCGTGATTTGTTAATGTAGCCTCAGTCTTAATTTAGGGATTCTTTATGGTTGTATGAATGTATGCAAGTATAGAGTAATGGGAAGACTGGACATGTATATGTATGTGATTTAAACTTATTGAAACTGAAAGTCTTAACTTTATCAGTAAAAGAGTCTGAAGCCTTGAAAAAAGTGGCGTATAACTCAACATTAGAAGATTAGTCTTAGATGTATTTTTAACCTTCTTTCTCAGGCAATACATATAATCTCTTTGAACAGATTATAACTCTGCAAGCATATGTGCATGTTGTTTCTGTCTCGCCTGGTTCTTGGTGTGAATCATCATTCACGTCAGTGGAGAAGCAGCCGTGCAGTGTTGCTTTGTACAAGGTCATGTAACACAACTGAGACTAATGGCCCTTATTTGTGACTGTGGGAAAAGTGCTGAGTCACTGCTCATCCCAGGGAAAAAATCACTAGAACCAAATATAAACATTGTAAATGTTGAAAATGTGTGAAATTTGTATTTTAACATGTTTGCTTACTTTTTCTGTCTTTGCTCTCTTTCTTAATTTTCTAACACTTTGATTTTCTTTCCATCTTTCTCTTTCCTTGTCTCTTTTTTTCAGGACTTCTCGAATGACGACACCAAGCTGGAGTACAATGTTGATGCAGACAACGGCATCGCCATGGAGGGTTATCTCTTTAAGAGGGCCAGCAACGCTTTCAAGACGTGGAATAGGTACGATAGACACTGTTCAATTAGCATCTTTATGAATACATTTAAAATTCAATTTATGATAAGGAACAGCTATAGTGGCTGATTATGGATTTAGAAGGGCAAGCACTGTCATCAAATTTTAGAATAGATATATTAAAGGTGCTTTACATTTTAATACCTCAGCAAGTAGCAAGATTTTTTTTTATCACTGTCACAAGAATATAAATGGGTTGAATGTAGCAGGAAGAGGTTAATGTAGTACATTAGTTGACCAATTAAATGTAAGTGAAAATACCATCAGCTCTTTCTTTTAAAGTTGGCCCATATAACTCAGGTTGTATTAATACCTCTGGACCCAACAAACCTCTAGAAAACATGTACAGATGAGGCTTTGGTTGGGATTGCTGTTCCTCTCACAATTTTATTCCAAAGTGAATATAAACAAAACTCCAGAAAAAAAACAAAACTTTGAAAGATATATTGAATTATTGTTTATGAATAAGCCTTTGTTGACTGAATTCTGCAGATTGTATTTTTTCTCCAAAATGTATAGCACATATAGGTTATTAGAATACCATAATTTTACTGTATTTAAATACACTCTGTTCTAACATGACTTCTGAATAAATGTATCTACTCATCAGCTTTCTCTCTGTGTATTGCCATTACTCTCATCCACACTAAAATTATGTCAATGCTTGTTATTTTAAGAGCATCACTGCCAACTGTGTGTGATTTTGTTTTTCCCGTGATCTCCTTTCAGGCGTTGGTTCTCCATCCAGAACAATCAGCTAGTTTACCAGAAGAAATTTAAGGTATGTCAAGAGCTGTTGGACAAAAACAGCCTCTGGCACATTTTGCACTGGCAACATGCTAAAACTAAGTATGGAAAACATATCTGTGCTAAGCTGTTGGACAGATCAAATATAGTCAAATATTGTTGACTATTATTAGTACAGTTTCCACAGGGCGGGAATGTCACGCTTTTGCCGTGCTGTGTGATAACCACACCAACCCATGATATAGTCACCAAAGTTGACCTTTTTTTTTAATCAAGCAGGTGGTGAGCTTGATTAAAATATTGGCAAACATTTAGATCTGGATATTTTTTGTGCTTTATTTGTTGGTGAATCTATTTAAATATTAAGGGAGAAAATATATAGGGATATAAGGGAGAAATAACTACTGTTGTAAAAGAACACACCTTTTGCAGTTTTGTATGGAAAATCTTAGGTGTTCAACGCTGTATGTGTTTGCGCTGGTGTGTATGTGTGTGTGTTTTAACCAAAGCCGCTGTGCTGTCCCCTCAGGACAACCCTACAGTGGTGGTGGAAGACCTGAGACTATGTACAGTCAAACACTGTGAGGACATAGAGCGTCGCTTCTGTTTCGAAGTGGTGTCACCCACCAAGTAAGTTTGAGTCATTGAAATATCGCTCCCTATCAGTCTAAAGAGCACTGGAACATGTTACTAAAGGTGGGAAGGTGGAGTAGCAGTGCACTCACCTCCTGCCACACACACACACACACATTCAGCAGACAGCAGTGTTTTGATGCTTGTGTGTCCCAACAGGAGCTGTATGATGCAGGCAGACTCAGAGAAGCTGCGACAGGCCTGGATCAAAGCCGTCCAGAACAGCATCGCCACCGCCTTCCGCGACAAGGGAGATGAGGGCGAGGTAAAAACCAAACACACTGAGACTGAGAGAGTGGATAGTAGAAGGGATTCACATAAAGATAAATAAATTAATAAGTACATCATGGTAAACTTAAATGAACCTGTGTTTATATATAGAATACCTTTTTCCAGTTAAATTTGTCCCTTGTGTAGACTGTTAGTGTTTGCTGCTACAATGCTCCAGTTACACCACAGGGATAAAGTTTAATTTAATTAAATTTCATCCTATCCCATCTGAATAAATCTTTACCATCCCTCTGGATGTCTGTGCATTCCCCCGTCTCTCTCATGCCAGAAGCTGGATAGGAAGTCGTCCACGTCCACAGGGAGTCTGGACTCTGGTGGGGAGCCGAAGGAGAGATCACTGAAAGGAGAGAGTGCCCTGCAGAAGGTCCTGGCCATCCCAGGAAACACCTGCTGCTGCGACTGTGGCCAGCCAGACCCCCGCTGGGCCAGCATCAATCTAGGCATCACCCTGTGCATACAGTGCTCTGGTATCCACAGGTAAAGAAATATGGTTTTGGTCATAAGCCAGTCCTCATAATAGGTCTTTTAATGTTGAGGTTATGGACATCTAGACACATAAGAATGGCAGCAAAAGCAGGACCTGTTATAACAAAGAGCCGTGGAGGAGATAGATCAAATAAAATATCAGACTAAAAAGAAAAACCACAAAGGAAGTCACAAAGTCTAAACTTAAATAACCAACATATACATTTAACTGCTATGATTCTTTTTGGCTTATTTCAGAAAGGAAAATGCATTGGTTTAGTGAAAACTGGAAAGGATTAAAAGTTTAATTGCTTTGTGGCTTAGTTATGGAAAATCTTTTCCATCAGGGCCATTGTGCGAATGCTTTGTACAAAATGTGGGTCTTCAGGGATTTATGAAATGTAAACTCACTGTTATGAACACCCAGCCTGCATGGGATGTTGTGATGACCTTTAATTACTTGCCAGGGTAAAATATTTAATAATCATTCAGGACAAATTTTAATTTACATAAAAGTGACCAGGTCAGTCCCCATGCTATCCATATAAAGCAATGATCACCAGGGATTCAGATTATCTTCCTCACTACAACCTCAAAAAGTACGGTCTTCATTGTGATTTCCTAACTAGAATGTGTTCAGGGATGTAAGGGATTTAATTTAAGGGATTAAATTATAGAAATGATATTTCATTAAACCATTTGTGACCTCAATAAATCTCTGGCAATTTCAGTCTAGTTATTGAATTTGGAGGATATATATATATATCCAAACAAAGGCATAGAGCTGTCTGAGTACTGCCTGTTCATCTGAAAACCACATTCTCTACATACTGGGTTAAAACTTACACTAACACTACACTCGTGTGTTAAAAAGTATAATAGTCTTCAAGTAAGGTCATTGTGCTTTTTTAATGCTTCTTTCATCTGCAGGAGTCTAGGAGTGCATTTCTCTAAGGTTAGGTCTTTGACTTTGGATACATGGGAGCCAGAACTACTTAAGGTGAGTGAGGAAAAACGGATGTACATAAACAAATGTACATGAACATCTAGTGCAAACTGAAAGTCTAACTTTCAAGTATTGATAACGAATTATTATATGGTTATACATTCCACTGCCTGGTTGATTGTCCAGGTGTGTGTTTTTTTTTCTTTTTTTAAACTTATTTTATGGTACACCTTTCACAGTTGATGTGTGAACTGGGAAATGGAGTGATCAACCAGATCTATGAGGCTCGGCGAGAGGAGCTAGGAGCCAGAAAACCACAGCCAGGAGATCCGAGGTACAGGAAAGTAGATACATAAACACTTATTTTCTCCCTTTATTAACTCCCTCGTATTTAGTCATTTTTTCTGTATCCGACAAAAAACTGAATATAATTAACTAACTTAATAGATAGTTTTTAGAAAATAATTAATTAGAATAGAGTTATTGTCTTAATATGTAGAAAATATGACTTTGGCCTCATTGTGATAAATTAAACACCCAATCTGCAGTTAGTGTATAGCTTCTGCAAAACCCTCTCAAAACCATATGCTTCTTGTACCTAACAGACACGAGGTGGAGGCCTACATCAAAGCCAAATACGTGGACCGCCGGTTTGTGCGTCGGCCATCAGACGAGGAACTTCGCAACAAAGTGGTTTCTCTGAGCAAACAGGAGAAGAGGCTGAGCAGCAGCTCTGAGCATCTGCCCCCAAGAGCGCCACCACCCACCCCAAAACTCCGACCCGGTTCAAACATCTCCGGACAGTCAGGTCAGTAGAAAAATGAACAAACATAACACACCTTCAACCTAAGAGATTGTGTTTTCTGTAACCTTTTTCTCATCTTTAAACTTAGTAAATAACGGATGACTCACAGAGTCCACAAACTGACAACAAAACTCATTCAAGGTATTGATCCTGACCTGGATGGTGTCTGGTAATCACACAAATGATTGCCACTAAAAAGTGTACTGAAATTTAGCAGGATGGATTTAAGACGACTAGGTCCAAAAAGCTGTTGGGACCAAATACAGTATTAACCTGTACGGTTTCCGTTTTGAAAATGGAGATATTAAAAGTTAGTTGATGATGGCTTGGGCATTGTTGGATCAGTAGTTTTTGCCTCTTGGGTTGAGCCCACTTCTTCTCGTAAGTCTCCAAAATAAAATGATGGGCTACATGGATTTCTCATTTATAGATGAGGAGCAGTGTTATATAAACTTCCAATTTTAAGGTGGAAGAAACAGAACTTTTAGTGCCCTTTCAGAAACAAAATTACACTGTATCCAGAGGGCAAATTTGTGATTGTGGTCACCTTTTCTATTGTATGCTCTATGTGATTTTTGCACTGCCATGGAGAAGTGTCCACCCATCGGCATACTGTATGTTCTCTGTGAACAGCATATGTCTAAGCCCTCTTTGCCTCCCATTGCTTCTCGTAGTGTGTCTCTTCCAGTGTCGACCAAGCTCGTAGTCTAACTCTCTCTGTTCACCCTACTTTCCTCTCTCTCCTCTTCCTCAATCTCTTGTTCACACACTCTCTCTCTCTTTCTATCCTCCCCTGGCTGTTCTGTGCTTCTTGACTAACCCCTGCTCTTACTGCCTACCCTAAAACTCCCCACCCTGCTACTCAATTTACACCCTTCGCCTTCCAATTTCCAAACTCCCATTATCCCTAACGTAGCTGTTGCCAGCGGCTCGGAGGCCCGCCGCGACTCTCTCTTCTGTCCTGACGAGCTTGACTCGCTCTTCTCCTACTTTGACAACTCTTCCAAGCTCAGGAGCAGTAAGTACTAAATGCTTAGTGTTTCGCTTGCTTCTCCATCCCCTCTCTCCATTTTGTATTCACTGCTTTGGGGCTGTGGACTAACAACCCTTCATCCACTCCTCTGTTCCTCCCTCATCCAGACCTTTCTAATGGACCATCCCGTCATGTTAAGGGCATTGCAGAGCGTACCATGTTTTGTTTTTCCCGGGGGTGGGTAGTGTTTCTCTCACACATGGTTTTGGTCAGTGTCTGGTATTTGCATTTGTATCTGTCATATCATATTTTTGGTATTTAGGGACCTGAAACATAAGGTGATGGTGGGGATCTGTTATCCAGTTCTCTTTCTGCTGATTTCACCGGGGACTTGTGTGTACACTTGCTGTATAAAATATTAGGACAACCTGCTGTTTCTGGAAACACTAGAAAGAAATTATATGTTCAAATTGTTTGGTTACAGAAAAACAAACACATTTATCAAAAGGCTTCTGGGGGGCTGTGTGTGATCTGCCAAAATAGTTTTCTTTTCCACCAAAACAATCAGCAGGAAGGTGTTCCTTTTATTTTATAGACCCGGTGAATGGCATCTGTGTGTTGTTCCACAAGTAGTGATTCAGACTTGTCTTACAGTAAAAAGTGCAGACAGCGGCATCCAGAACAGCGCTGATGGGAGCAGGGAGATGCTGGCCAACACCCCCTCCAATAACAGCCTGACAAATGCAGGTAAGACACAAACACATACACTCACACACCTCTGTCATTACATACTAGGAGACAACTGCACATAAGCTAATATGGTATTAATTCTTGTGACCAACTGTTGTAAAAGACAAAGATGTCCCTGCAGAAAATGTTCAGGAATAACACAACACACAGTCATTTCCTAAAAAGTCTTTTTGTAGTGTAGCACTATGTTGGAGACAAGAAGGAAAAATCTGAGTTATAGGACACTTAAGGAAGTTTGCTCCAATAATTTAACGCAGGTCTGGAAAACCTTATAAAGGAATATTATAATTTCCAAGCCTGGATAAGATCTTGAAAATCTATAGGGGGGAAAACTGATTAACATACACAGATGAATTGGCATTTCATCAACTCATTGTTGTATTTAATGTCTCAGATGTAAATGGTTAGTAGTTAATAACTGTTTCTACCCATTTAACTCACATCTCTTTTTTTCCCATTTTTCAGACGCTGCAGAGTCCCAGCCCATGGCCATGCCTGCCACACTGCCTTCTCCGTCACCCTGTAAGGAGATGGTTTTCTACGAGCCTAAGGAGTACAGCCCGGGTCTGCAGCTCTACTGGGCCTCATGTGCCCGCAGCCTGCCGGACATGGCGGAGGCTCTGGCCCATGGAGCCGAGGTCAATTGGGTCAACACGGAGGACGACAAGAGGACGCCGCTTATCATGGCGGTGCAGGGGGTAAGCATTGCTACAGATAATCCAGTCAGCTCAGTACCATTTACTATACTGACGGGATAGTTTCAAAAGCCCATTAATACTTTCACTTATTTAATAATTTAGTTAATTTAGTTTTTATTAATTTAGTTTGAATATTTGGTAATGAACAGTATAAGTGTGCATATCTATGGTGTAAAGCCAGTCAGTGATGGTATACATGTTTTCATATATGCAAAATAAAAATCATCATTCAGACCAGGTGTAAGAAGTTTCAGCCAAATAATTGCCACCGGAACAGAACAACTGATCTTGAGATAATAATAAGACTTTAATTTAAGTGTTTTTTCACTGGAAACTAATTAAATGTGTTACATTAATGGTTCATTTCAGGGTTCGCTGGTTGCCTGTGAGTTTCTGCTCCAAAATGCAGCAAATGTGAACCAGCAGGACGCTCAGGGCCGAGGACCCCTCCACCACGCCACCATGCTGGGACATACAGGGTTTGTCTTGCACATCTCACCATCATTACTTCGCCAAACTGTTACTAGAATATTAAAAAGGAATTTTGAAGAGTGATGCAACCCAGATTGTGTGTGACCTCAAAAAAATGACAAACTTCTCTCTCTGTTTCAGGCAAGTGTGTTTATTCTTAAAAAGAGGAGCAAATCAAAATGCTGCAGACATTGACGAGAAAACACCCCTTACAGTAGCGGTGGAGGCAGCCAATGCAGACATTGTCACACTGTAAGTGTTATTCTTATTGTCATTATTATTGGTATTATTTTTCTGTGCTTACCAATATTTCTTCTGGGAGAGTTTTCTGAAAAAGTGTGGAAAAGTGAGGCTAATAAGTATTGTAACAGCTTCTGAAAAAAGCTTGGTAAATTCAAAACCATTGCTTTAAAAAGTCAGTATAATAGTAATGTTTTTAGATAAGGGATCATTTACAGTGAGCTGGTCATTGTCACTAAATGAATCCTGACAGGATGAAACAAGAACCAGTCGCAGAGCAGAGATCTCGCTCATTAACCTGTAGGGAATTGTTTTCTAAAACTGACCGACTCATTGTACATTATCACCTCCATTACACAACTGCTTACAAAAGGCATACATTTTTTAGGTTTTATTACAAGCTAAAAAAACTAGCATCTATCGAAACCTACCCCAGCATAACTGTCTGCATTAACCAAGGTGTAACAACTTTTTCCACAAGGTGTCACTACTTAATCAGTTTACAGATCTTTTACCTCTAGATGTGATAGTGGCCTGTAAGAACTGTTGTTTATCAGAGCGGAGTATTTCTGTGAGAACGGTTCTTATTGAGCAATAAACCTATTGTGTAACCTTTCCATTAGAGTAAAATTGTAAGAGTTTGATTATTGATTGTATCTCTTAACTGTGGCTTTGACTTGCTCCTCAGGTTGCGACTGGCCAAGATGAATGAGGAGATGCGAGAGGCGGAGGGGCCCTACAGCCAGTCAGGTCAATATAACACCAACAGCCCCACCGAGATGCAGTACAGGAAGTGCATGCAGGAGTTTATTAGCCTGCAGCTAGGCGAAACCTAATAACTGTCAGCTCTTGTTATAACACAGGGGGAACATAGTGTAAAACCAGGCTTATCAGAGGAAATGTAAAGCCCAGGTTTCAGAGCTGGGGTCAGTTGACTGAAACACTGCAAATTAACCAGACAATTCATTCTCAGTGGTTTTATTACAAATTGGAGGCCACTTGTTTATTAAGAGTCCTCCAGGTTTGGGGAAATTCGATCCACTGGCGTGAGATTGAGTGAACTGAGCCCAACTCTGTCAGTTGTGCTCCTGTGTCCTGCTGGACTGTGAGTGCATCTTATCTGCCCAGCTCCTGCCATCTGCTGGGTCAGCTGCACCTTGGTGTGGTATTACGTCAGGTGCTAGACTGTATCAACATGACAGAGTTAAAGCCATCGACTTTAATGGACATTACCGAAGAGTTTTGTTCCAAAGTGGAACATCCACATTTTCAATTAAGTGACTGTTACTAATGTAAAATTATTGATAGCACAAAATTCACAGTGTAATTTTTCACTAGATAGTCTGTACTTCCTCCCTTTAAGTTTAAATTGTACCTCTTTTGCTGCGTCCCTCTATTTTAGAGGTGTTCAGTGATTTATAGCAGCTAATGAGAAATTAGTTTTTTGGGCTAAAATACTTTTTATTTTTTAATTAGTGTTGTGTCTTTGCTATCAGTCACAGTATCTTTGCAAAAAAACTAGCTACCCAGTAACTGCCACCTGTATCCAGTGACACTCAGACCTCAAAGTGACGGCAGTTTTCACTATCTGGCAATAATCCTGACTTTTGAATGACTTTTTTTATCATCTGACCAGTCTGGACAGGCGTAGTGTGTGTCTATAAAGTTTCATTTTAAATTGGCCTGTCAGACGTAAATTATGCACATTCCTATTAATGGTTATGCAACTACTGTACCTTTTTCCTGCGATTGTATGGTTCCCATTTTAAGTCTTAACCATTTTCAAAGCCTGTTTACTTATTTGAACTGTTTGTTGTCCAAACATAATGCATCTTGCTGTTGTGACATGCCTGGTCAGAAAAAAGTCTATTTTAGTACAGTTTTCTTTTATAAAGATAATTCTAGGAACTGTATAATAAGTATACTTGCTGTACATGTCGTAAATGATGTGCATACGTACATTTCTTTATAGTCTGACAGAATAAGCTGAGTTGAGAGGGTGAGTGCCATGAAGGGGGCTCTGTGTTCACACCCTTGCTTTTCTTTTTCTGATTGTGTGGTATTTACTTCCTGTTATAACAATATTGTGTCTTGGTTATTAGTTGGTTAAGTGTGCTTGCTCATTGCCTGTAATTACGGGAAATCCAGAATTGTAAGATGATGAAGGCCTTTTAGTGCCATCGCACTGATTGTATCGAATGTTAGTGGGTTTTTACTCAAATATAGAAAAACCATCTGAGTATGGTACATTGTCAAGCATAAAGTGCAATAGTCTAGAAAAATATCCATGTAACCATGTATAGATTTTTATCACCTGCTAGTCCTAGCTTATATTTATCTTAATCATATGGGAGCTTTACAAAAAAAGTATAGTAGATATTCATTAAGAGTGTGGCTACAGATGCAAAGCTCACTTTATTGATAGTGAATGAATAATGGAAGATACCCCAATTCATCCCCCATCTCCGCTCCGTTCAGCCCCAAATCCTGGGAGGGCACCACAGCACGTTGATTAAACGGTCATTTCTGCTCATTCACGTTGATGGAGCAGCGCCCCCTGGTGCTGGCAGAACAATATGTGATGTTTTGAATGGCTGACTAATTGTGGGGATGCGTTCAGTTGTTAGAATAGGGATTACTGATTGTGTTGTGATTGTGTTCGCAGGTAAATTCAGTTTTTGTGTCCTTTACAGATGCTGAGGTTTTTTTTCTTAATTCTTAGATTGTAGGGAAAAGGGACTTGTGCATTTATGTGTGTTGACCACAGGAGGGAGGGCTACACTCAGAAATGTCCGTCCATATTTCCTAGAAGAATAAATCATCCCCAATTGTGGGTAGATGTGCTGCTCTAGGTAGCCAAGCTGTTATTAGCCTGAATGCTGCTTTTTTTTTAAAGTGGAATATCTTCCGTGGGGATTTTTTGCTTTTTAAAAATAAGTCAGGAATGTTTTGGACCTGAATGACAAAGAATGACACGTAATTCTTCTTATTTCTTATTGTTGTTTTCTTTAGCGTGTGCAGTGGTTGTTGATAAGGAATGGTACAGAAGCTATTGCTGGCTGAGAGAAACAGAAGGAGGTTTGTCTTTAGCAGAAGAAGCAGAGTAGAGTCTGAAGTACAAGCTTCTAGTCGCTGAATGATCCTCACCTTTGTTTTGCTTTGCGAGAGGATTTGCTTAGTTGTCGGTATCAGCTTGCCGTCCTCTTTGATATTCGGCGGCCTCTTCATCAGCACCTCCAATCAGTTGATGAGTGATGGGACTGATGAGGGATATTCAGGGGTAATGAATGTGAGGGAGAACCAACCTCATCAAGCCTCCCTCCCCCTTTTTTATTAAAATTACAGCTCCCTCGACTCAAGTGTTTCTACCTGATTGAGTGTGTAGAAGAAGTGCAGAGTGGTGGTTCTCAACCTGCAGGGTGCTCTGTGATTTTTGTGGGCATTTAAACATTTATTTATGAAATCCGAGGGCAAATATGTATATTTTTTATAACATAATGATAAAATATTTTGCATAATTATCTTTTTCTTTAATCAATATTTGTCTCCTGTAGTCTTCTAAAAATTGATTTCAAAACCTGAAAAGAGAAAATTTACACTTGAAACTTGAACAGATTGAGAACCGCTGCTCTGGTGTAAGAGGAGGCTCTCTCTCTTCTTTATTGCTCTCATCTTCTTCTCTCTGTAAATTCACTCTCTCCGTTCTGTATTTTGCTTTGCTTTTCTCACTCTCCTCCCCAGAGTTTGTGCCTTTCTTCTGTTCTCTTTTTTTTTTCCTTTGGGGTGCTGAGGCCAACACAACTGTATTTTTGTACATAAACTCCTGCACTTTAAACACAATACAGTTGTTAACAAAAATGAATCTTTGTGGGCTTGTCTTTTCTTTCCGAGTCGATCTCCAGTTGCTAATGAAAGACTCTCTGGCCGTTTTTTCTCAAACATTTGCCTTTTTGCTTCCTCTTCCCCATCTTTTCTGCCTCTGCGTTGTTCTGTTTCATATTTCGAGCCACGCTGACACTGACAGGTATGGCCGACTTTTTCATTGTTGTTCTGATGATACTGTCACTGTGCATGAGCCCTTCAATCTGTTGATCTTTTATCTTGCTATACACCTGGATGATGACGCATTCATGATTTTCTACATTATTTAGTTTGACACAGTTGTAACACAGTTTAGTCTTAATGACTTGAGTAATATTTATTATTATATATTTATTTATTTTATTGAACTTATTTGCAGCAGGTTGATGTGGTGAGGAGACAGACAGGCTGAAGTGCCTTTGAGTAAAACACAGAATCTTTATGAACTGTTAAAGGGGGAAGTGTGAGTTTCTTCTTAGGGATCCTTACAGGGATTGTTATCATACCAGCATTTTACCTTATCTAAGCCACAAAGTACATTAAAATCACAACACACAGTTCTGCCTGACCAATGCAAACGGCACTATTTTGTTGTTTTAAAGTTCAGACTTTTCTGACAAAAGTTAACATTTTTGTATCATACTTGAGTGTGTGTTATTAAATGATACATTGTCTCCTTGTGTAATGCTCTTGTGCCACAGCAGGAGATAAGCTTTGAAGTAAAGACATAGTTACTGTTGTGAGGATGGGTTAAATCGTGCAGCCCATGTTCTCTATCTGTGGTTCCCAACCATTTTGTGGCTCCTTTAAAATTAAGTAATATCTACTTGTCATGACATAAGTTGTGAGCCTTTTTCCCTCTCACATAGTTTAATTAGAAGGATTAGAAGTATTACATACCTAAAAAGCTAAAAGTGTTCCGTGATTCCAAGAAAAAAGCAAAAATTAGAGGAAAGTCAGAAGAAAACAGTTGTGTGTAACAAATGTTGGGAACCATTGCTCTGTCTGACTTCTCTTTTATTTTTTGCCTTTGTTGTTGTTGATGTCTTGTCTCCCTGTTTCTCTTGCAGGAGATGAAACCTACCAGGACATTTTCCAGGATTTCACCCACATGGCCTCCAACGACCCGGACAAGCTGAACCGCTACCAGCAGTACGATCAGCAAAAACCCTGACACAACACAACACCGTCCTCTAGCACTCAGAGACACTGTCTACTCAACCCAACAGAGACAGAACAATGTCTGGAAAGACGCTGTCCACTTTCCCTCCAACATCATTGAGCATTAGAGCCGGTTAGTGCTGCCACGGCGGGACTCATGTCACCAAGCTCCCGTTCATCCAATTGTATTCATTTGACGTCAGAAGTGAAGGGAACAGCAAGCCTCACTTTTTTTTTTTTAAGACAACTGTGTTTCCCAGTAGGATCTATTACAATAAGTGAATGGTGCATTATTAATCCTTTGAAAGGATTTGCAAAGTCATAAAAAAAATCTAATGATAATTGAACTCGGTCTGAATGAAAAGCTGCCATCAAGGCTGTAGTTATTTTGACCAAGTTTAATCTTTTATGTCACACTTCCTGACAGGAGAAATACAATTTCTTTTTTATGTGTGTGTATATGTATGTGTGTGTGTGTGTGTGTGTGTGTGTGTGTGTATATATATATATATATATATATATATATATATATATATATATATATATATATATATATACTCATTAAAAAAAGAAGTGTGCTGAGCTGGAAAGAGGTAAGTGCATGACAGACTGTTACATAGTCCATTTCAATTTCTAAGTTCTTCCTCTTTTCAATAGGATTCTCTTTATGAGCATAGGCAAATGCTACAGGATCTTTTTATCTTTTTTTTTGTATAAAAGTTTTACTTTAGTGAACTCTCAGCAGCGTATACACGACAATATGCTTTTACTTATTTGCACAAATCCTTTTGTCTTAAATCGCCACTGATGTTTACCAGTTTTGATGGTAAGACTTTGACATGTTAAACAATGTACAGTGATTGTGGAAGTAAACATGTTATTGATTGCGTCTGTAATGTTAAATAGATAATAGTTTTTTGGATTTTTAAATGCTAGTTATTTTTGAACACATTCCTCTGAATGATTTAAATTTTCCATGTTGTCAGCACATCAGTAGCTGCAGTAACTGCTGAGGCAATCAGCTCTTCGGCGTTGTGATTTTGTGGGATTAAAATGGATTTAGTCTTGTTGAGATGATTTTTAATTTGTAGATTCAGATTTTGCCTTTATTGGACAGTGATCGGGGCATCCCTACATTCGGTATCTTGCTGAGATGAGAACTTGTAGAATATACGAGTATATGCGCCCATTTTATTCCTGTTGATTCTAGAAATACCAATAAAACTGTATTTTACAGGTTCGTAATTTCCTGACAATTTCATAGGAAGTTTCCTTGAAGGAACTGTGTAATTTGGTATTAATTATAGGGAATATAGAATTGTCCCTGTAAGAACAGCTGCATTAAACCCAAGTAAATGTTCATTTAATATTTGAAACTTAAAGTTACAATCTTGACATACTTAAATCTTATCTGCTGACAGAAGCCCCCCGAAAATAACTGAATGAATGGTCACTTTGTGTTGGTGAGAAATACTTAAAATTACAAACAGTAACGCTGGATTATGGGTATGCATCGTTTGCTGTGCATCCTTCGTGTGTAGGTAGGCAATTTAAATCCAGTGCATGAATAGTGAGATAATTACTGAATGTAAATACATTGAATGTCTATTACTGAAACAGTTACGACCATAAATAGCATCAAAAATTTAGTTTGATTTCATGAAAACCTTAAGGATTATAACTTTAGTTCTCTATATATGTTTGTATATGTCACATTTTTGCATGTTCAGCTGACCTGCTGTGCACTTATTGAAGACTCTGTTATGCAGGCAGATAATTGACATGTATTAATTGGAAGTGTACCAATTGAACACTGTTTGTGTTGCCCTATAATTAGTAGCGAATTACATAAAACTTTTAAGGAAACGTACTAGGAAAATATTTTTAAAATTATGGACCTGTAAAATAAAGCGTAATAAAACAGAAATACTGAACATACAGTCTGCAAAATGTTTGGAAATATTACACATGGAAATTCTGTATTATGACTTGAGTTGTAAAGCCACTGTCATTTCATGTGTTGTTAAAGAAATATTTGCACATTTGAATTAGGTTAGACAACATCAGGCGACTTGACTGAAATCACTGAGTCCAGAAATGAATTCAGCAAATTTCATGATAGACGTTATGTGCTGTACTGTAGGATCTGTGATTTTTGTCTTTAAAAAAATGTAAATTATACACCCTATATGATACATAGTAAGATATGATATGAAGCGCAGAGGAAACCTTTGGCCAATGCAACATGGGATACAATTCTTGTACATTTTGTACAGATGCTTTTGAATTCTACAGAGAACTGAAGTATAAAGTCAGTGGTACTTGAATCATTAAATAAGCTTTTGTATATGCTGTTCTTTGTATCCTTCAGTCATTTTAGCCCATTTTATATTGTCTACACCAGTATACATATACTGTATATTCTACTTGTAATATGTAAGAACTTCAATACATATGGACTGAGGATTCATCACTGAATGTTGATTGTTTTTTTTTATTTGCTTTGTCTCGAGGATTAATTTCAACCATTTTGCCTCATCTGGCTTCATTAAAGTCATTACAGGAATGTGTTTGTCAGGACAGAGTTAATGTGACTGCACATTTTACTTCAGACATTGTAAATTTTTTGTTTTGTTCAAGGTACGATATGAAGCTAGACTCACATCTATCTCAGCTCACAAGTTGCTCGTGTGAAGACAGAAATCAAGAAACAAGAAAATCGTTTTACTGCTCTCCTGGGCTCATTTCTTGTCATTTTTACTTACTTTGTCATTAATTTGTTTTCAAATATTCATTAAAATCCTGAAGTACATTCACACCAAAACCCAGTCAAACGAATCTACTTGTACTTACATTTTAGCTTCTGTAAGGGCATAGAAAATGATATCCAGGAAGGAATAAAGAAAATTAAGTGTTAATACACAATTGCACAAAATAACTGAAGGCAAAGAGGCTTCTACAAGGCCATAACGGAGTCCCACGTCCTCTCAAAGGCCGAGCATTTCCTCTGAATCACAAATGAGTGAGCGAGGCAAAGCAGTGATTCAAGACCCAGCCTTTGTCTATTAACAATATTACAGAATTGGTCTGTTATGTTTTTCTTTTTATCAACAAGATAATTTTACAAATTAAGGTGCTACGGTTTCACTCTGAGCTCTAACACTTTTGTTGCTCATAATGTGTAATTTCAGCCAATTTTACCTCTGCCTTTGTACATCATACAGAATGAGGGCGTCAGTCAAAGACTAAACTTTAATGTGAGACACAAACGCTAAGAATCCGGATCTTGGTTTTTCAAATATAGTTTAATGATTTTCAAATACTGGATTTCAGTTATTTGTCATAAAAATGTGTCTTTCTCAGACGAAAAAGTTCTGAAATAAGAAAGAGATTTGCAGAGGAACAACTGGTTAAAATCGGTGAAAATGTCCTTCAGTGTAGATAATGTCTAAGTGATTTTATATATTTAAACCCCACACATGCTTGTCACAGAATATTTGGGGTCACATTTTACAGTGTCTTCTTCCCAGCTTGCAGGAGCTCCCTGCTCAGAAATTAAACCCTTTCTTTGTTTTCTTTGTTGTGAAGAAAAGTTGAGGATGTTTTTATGTTGTTGTTGCAACTTCATCACATTGTGTTTTCCTCCTGCGCTACTACTTCTCGGGCTTTTACTGGGTTGTTAAGTTTAGCAGAAAACAGCAGTGTGAGCTGTCTGTCCAGCAGGGGGAGGGCTGCTTTCAGTCTTTCACATTTGGAGGAGAAATTCTTGACCTGTACAGCTTGAAGATGCAGCTGGGATCCTGAAAGGCAACTTTATGTAAGTCTGAGTTTCCTCAGGGTTTTTAGTTTATTCACTTTGTTTTCACCTGAGTAGTTGGTTTTAAACCTCACCTAAACCCTACTATGAGTTTTTGTCTTCAAAGATGTTTAAAGCAGTTAATCCTTTTTAATCACTCCACCTGTTACAAATAAACTAAACCTATAAAGCTCTAATGTTAAACTCAGCTGAGACGTGTTTAACCCTAAACTGAAATAGAAACTATTGTTGTTGTTTAAACAAAGAGGCTTCATTCATGTCGTCCTTGAAAGTATACTTGTGAAGTCATGAATTTGTCCCTGTGTCTTGATACACATCCAGTGGATGTGTCCCACTCCAGTCCCATTCCACCTTTAATAATTACAGCTGTTTATTTCTGCTGCTGTTTAAATGAAAGGCATGCGGTCCAGTAGTGCCCACCTCTTCAAATGACTTCTAGCCATCTCTCTCTCTCTCTCTCTCTCTCTCTCTCTCTCTCTCTCTCTCTGTGTGTGTGTTTAGTCTGCCTCAAACTAATGCTCCTGAAAACACACCGCTTCTTCAACACGTTCATAATTCACCTCAGTACTGCTGGACATGTTAAACATACGGAACACCTTCTAAAATAGTGAGGAGAGTGTCGGTGTGTTTCTCACATCACACTTCAAAGCGTTGTGCGTGAACTGCGATGAAGGATGAAGAAGGTAAAGCAGACTGACACCAGATAAAGAGAGGAGCATTTGGAAATATGTAGATCAGCTTTGGATTTACTGTCGAAAGGAAACAGCAACAGACCTTCACGTTATTCCCATGTTGGCCATTTTGAAACTTGCATTTAACTTTGAGAAAGAAGAAGAAATCTCAGCAGCTTCGATGCACAAAAAACACAATTTCACACATTGCTATCCAGAAGCCTTGCATATGAAGAATGGCCTGACTGATCTTGGATTTTTTGAGGCTGATATTGATATTTAGTTTTACTTTAAAAAAAGGCTCAGTAATTTCCGTAAACAGCTGGGCACTGTCGTTTTTAGCACATGTGCAGACACATGGCATACATGCATGCCAATTCTAATAGAAAGCTATTCAAATAAATACAGAAACATGAAAAGCAAAAATCCTTTCAGTACGTTAGAAAATAATTATTCAGCAAAATGAAATACTTCTCCTGCCTAATGAAGATTTTAGCACTACAGAGCCTTCACGACATACTTAAACCATCTATATACACCAGTTTCTGTAGGACCTGAGTTTAAATGTCATCAGATGGTGCTGATGCTGATGATGTCCCGCCGCTGTGCCCGGCTCACTGGCTGTGCTCTGTGAATCGGCCACCGGGCCTTTTCCAGGAAGTCTGCGGTCTGCTCGCCTGTGGAGAAACGAAGGGCCGCCGCTGGAGACGTTTCCCTCCATAAAAACATCATGTTCACAAACGCACGAGAGGGCCAAGCCCCATTAATGCCGCTCAGACTGCCAAGGACCAGACTACAGAACATGTTCATGTTAACAAGTCACCGAGTCCAGTGATGACTGAAGGTTTATTTTCTTCAAACAAATAAAAAAAAAATAATAAAAAAAACGCCAGTCGGATGAGATCATTTCACTCACTTCCAATGCAAAAACCAAAGTCTAAGTTTTGTTGAATCAAGCAACAACTTTTGATTTGCTTCACTTCAACATACTGACACGACAGTTTAGGAAAATGTGCACTGCAGGTTACGTCACTGTTTACTTGACTAACTTGCAGACTTGCAAGACCTGATGGGGGAAGCTCCTCCATTCTGCCTCAACGCTGCTGTTTGACAAAGAAAGTCAAGTAAGTATTAGTGATGCTGATAAATCACTGCAAATTGTATTGATATCAAAATACTTTAAAGAGGAAGATGAACAGTGAAATCATTTATGTCCATGTTTGACTCAGGCAGGACCATCATTTTTCAACAGGTGCAGACAAAACCAGCTGTCAGCAGAAAAGGTCACAAGTCATTTCAGATAAACAGGAGTGTGTGTGTGTGTGTGTGTGTGTGTGTGTGTGTGTGTGTGTGTGTGTGTTAACAGACCACATGAACAGGAAACAACTGATCCTCCCGTTGGACTCTGTGGTATAGATTTGTAGCATTGCAGTCGTTCATTTGTAGTATCGATTTCAAAAGAAATTCATTCAGTTTAAGATTTTAAATGTGAATTTGCAACAACAACTCCAAAAATCAGCATCCTAATCTTTCAGATGTTTCAGGTTTTGAGATTTTCAAACACTCTATTTTAGTTGGTCATTTGCCTTAAAAATGAGTTCATAATGCTCTCAAAAGGAAAAGTGCAGAAATTGATAAAATACTGAGGTTTTCTCCATCAGTGCTTTCACATATGTATACACATGTCTACATTCAGGAAAGCTAATCTTTGTCTCCACCATAGAGACTCTTCACTGAATGTTTGGAGTTGTATTTCAAAATAAATCAGATGTTTTTGGTTCCACCTTTCTCATTCAATGAGATAATTTAAAGTGTAAGAGTAAAGCATAACAATGCTGAGTTTACATTTTTGAATTTAGTGGGTAAAAAAAGATAAAAATAAATTATGTTTGTAATGGCCATAGCTCAGCAAAAGACAACAGTGTCCGTGATTTTTATCTAACCGTCCATGTCTCATTATAAAAATGACACTCGGGTGTCCAAAGTCAATTGTGCAGACAGTATTCAGATCCTATATAATACCGCAATGTAAACAAGTAAGAATCTGCATTAAAAATGTCACTTAAGTAAAATTATTCAGGTATTATCATCAAAAGTATCAAAAGTAAAAGTACTCAATGCAGAACAATGCACTCTGTGAGCGTTATACTATTATAGAATTATTATATTATTATTACTGATGCATTAATGTGAGTGCTAATATTTACTTCGCCTGTGTCCACACTGAACAGAAAGGTTCAGGTTTCATATTTTGGAGCGGCCTTGTGCTGCGAATCCAAACAGTTCTGCCTGTCTTCTCTAAATGCTGATGATGAATGGACAGATGGCATGAATAGGCGCAGTGTTATAAGCACACTTTCATACCACAATCTCCTCCACCACACTCACACTGACAAGGAGGGGAAAAAGGTGGTGGCTGAGGTGTTAGAGAACATGCAGTACCGTGTTGTACCATGCACCACCTTCACCAGGCCGCAGATCTTACGCTTCGTTCTCCAGAACTAATGCTTGTTTAGTTTGTCTCCAGCGTTCCCAGAATGGGCAGACCCAGCTGCCTGCTTTTTTTTTTACTTCGATTTTGCAGAGATTTTTTTTTTTTGAGCGAAGCCTCCCCAGAAAGCCTCACTCCACGCCACGGTGAGCCGTCAGCCTTTCCAACAGGTCTCCCCAGCTGGGGTCCAGCTGTTCTGACACCCAGAGGACCTGAAACCTCCTCCTCAGCCAGCTGCAAGGAACTGAGGGAGCATTCAGCCAGCTCCTCTCCAGAGAGTGTTCACACAGTGTGAGCCTAAAGGTCAGATAAATAACCTTTGTAACCAGACTAGTGCTGGTTAAATTTCCCAGACCAGCCAGGAACATGTGGGAGAGTAAATTACTAACACTCTTCTCCCTAAACAACTACTGTTAAGAGGCAAGACATTTAAAGGATAAGCGGTGATATTGTAGATTTATCTTACTGTCATCAAATGCCATTAAAAGACCAAAACTAAGTATTGTACTATCGTCCTGCTACCATAAATACTCACTAGAGCAGGTGAGGGTTACACCAGGGTCTTCTTTAAAAGGTTCTTTCCAGACATGTTCTAAGATGTGAAAAATAATCTGCTCAGAATAACATTTTCTGTCTGATATGGGTTTTCCACATTGTTCTCCCTCATTCAAAAATCCAGAATCTATGAAGATGCAAATATGTTGGACACAAGATGTCTCCTAGTTCGCTGAAAAGTCCATGCTTGACGTATATGCACTGGAGGCTTCAAGTTTCCACGTCACACTTGTGTAAATTGCAGAGATTTAAGGTGAGCGCAGATGAATGTGAAAACAAACTAGTTTTTCTTTGTCGCCGACAAATGAACTATTTACTCCCGTTTAAGTAATGTTTGCTAAAAACTACAGTGTCCAGCTGTTTTAGGAAATGACTGAGCCTTTTTTAAACGTGAAACTATAAATTGGTGCCCCGTTTTTTTAAAGATTTACGTCTTCAGTAGGAACCAATGGGCTTGTGGCTGAGAGAAAAAGACAGGGTATCGAAGTTGGAAAGTACTGAGAGATGGACTAAAACATTGTTTGTTTTGGTCATTTTATGGGATTTGTTTACAATAAGAAATATAGAATAGTAACAGCCTAATCCTTTAGCCTAAGAATATCTGAGCAGTAGGAGCCTAAATGTCAAACGGGCTTATAACCAGACAGCTGCAACCAACTAGGAACATGTGACAGAAGAGTAAATTACCAACGCTCTCTTCCCCAAACATTAACTGTTGTGGCACCCTTGACTGAGGCACTTCAGTCCCAACAGCTCCAGTGGACCTGATCAGTCGTCGACAACACAACTGGTTGTACTCAGAGCAGCAACTAACGATTAACCACTTAGTGGCCCATTACAATTTATAAAAAACCTGAGGTGACGTATTCTGATTGCTTGTTTTGTCTGATCAAAAGTCCAAAGCCCAAGGGGGCTGGACGGGTGGTTTTCTCTCATAGAAAGCTCAGAAAACCAGCAAATATTCAGTCGTGAAGATGCAATCAGTGAATTTATTGGCATTTTTAGTGACAAAAATGAATCAATTATGAAAAATTGTTGGAGATTAACTTTCTGTTGGTTGACTGATCGACTAATCGATGCTGTCGCAACACAATGTTATGATTAGTGATGAAGTATTTGGACCAGATAAATCTATAAATGTGTTAAATGCGTCTCGTTTTGATCTTAAATGAACTCTAACATGCCAGTTTGTTACACTGGTATGCCAGCTTCTCTGACATCAATGCAGTTTTTCTTCTCTGCACAGTATTTGTTGTTCCTGGAGAGAGTCTCATCTTTGAACTTTGTGTCTCAGGATAGTTCCTCGAACCATGAGTCCTGGAAGTGTCCTGCTCCTGCGGATCAGCAGCCAGCGAGGTTTCATACTCTCATCAGCTGTGGAATTCAAGCAAATAGCTAAGAGGCTTCAAGAAGGTAATTAATCAGTGAAGTGTTGTTCAGGCATTAAGACTTGCCACTTTTCCTGCCCAGCTGCTGCTGACGGATGCCAGCGTCGACAAAGAGCATTATATAACTCTTCAGGTTGTTTTGACATCAGTCGCCCTATCTGGGTTCAGAGGGGCCAAGTGAACATCAACACAGTAAACTTTAGTCGCAGAGGCAGGGTTTGGTTAATGGGGTTGTGCTTCCCCAGAAACAGCCACTGGTAGTGCATCACTAACTCATCTCTGTTAGTAAAACTGCTGAATCTAAATGTTCCACAAAGACATGACTGATTTTAGTGCAGCATTTCACCAATTGCACAAATTATATTGTATTTCTTTTAAACTTGGCACAAATTTCATTAAACTTTAACCAAAAATTGCATTCGGTGTAGAGCTGCAACTACTGATTATTAGCCAAGCTGGTGTTGTGGCTCAATGTTGATCTGTCGGTTGGTCCAGCACATTGTTCCAGACTGAAATATCTCATCAGCTATTGGATGAAACTTAATTCACGTTCATGTTCCCCACAGGAAGAACTGATGAAATTTGGTTAGCGCCATCATCAGGTAAAATTGGTCCAATACTTTGGTTTATGACGAAATACCATTTCCATCAGCATTTCCAACTGTACTTCGTATTTAATGTAAATTAGCAAATGTTAGCATGCTAACACACTTAACTAAGATGGTGAACAAGGTAAACATTATATCTGCACATCTTACATCAGCATGTTAGCATGCTGACATTAGTATTTAGCTTAAAGCACCGCTGTGCCTAAATACAGCACTCAGCCGCTAGCATGGTTGTAGAAAAATGTTAGTTTTTCTTACGTGTTTGTGTTGAAAATAGAATATTTGCCAATAGGCCTATATTATTAGACTTTTTAAACTCTCAAATATCGATATTGGTATCAGCCTCAAAAATCTAGTATTGGTCTATCACTAGTGCTGACATTTGAGAAGCTGGAACCAGCGAATTGATACATGACTTACAATTTGTACAGCTTATGACAACCACCACCCTCTATCCCTTCGGATAAGGAAAAACAGAAAAAGGAAGGGCAACTCTTCCAGGATGGACACACATACAACAGATGTCGTATGTACAGAGCAGATAGAAATAACCATAGCAAAATTATAATATAGAGAAACAGAATGGCAATGTTAGATAAATAAAGTAAAAACATAAAGGAAGAAAATTATTCATTTGATTATCAAAATAACAGTTGATTAATTTTTGGTCAAATGACTAACTGAGTAATCGACTAATCGTTTCAGTGCAAGTTCAGTGTCCTGTGCAGGAGCAGTTACTTGGCTGGACAGATGAGAGCTAACAGCTCAGTGATGATTTCCAGTTTTTTGGACAGATGAGGCAGTGTGAGAGTTCACAAAAAGTGAACCTGTGGCATATGAGCACAGACTAAAAATGAATACAAAACACAATACAAACCCAATGCAATAAACGTTGAATGTATGTACAAAAGTCAGCTGGGGATTATTATCACAGGAACTGTTCATATCAGCTCTCCTCCATGCTGCTTCAGAGTTTGCTGCTTCCTTGTAGATCTCCATCTTTTCACCGTCAGAGTTAGAAGGACATTTTCAAGCTGGAGGCCACTGAGAGGCCAAAAAAATCCACGACATCCTGAGTTTGTTCAGTGTTGAACCTCCATCCAGTGGAGACAGAACGGTCTGCCCAGTCCAGAGCTCTATCATGGACCACCGGCACATCACTCGCTGGTCCTCGAGTCCAGCCAAAAACTCTGAGACCTCGACCCTGTCCGCAGGCCACACACTCGCTGACCTGACCAATGAGCTCTCCGGTGTGTCCACTTGTTTGCTTTAACAGCTCTGCTAATCCTCCATTCTTTCATCGACACCGTCACCACCATCGCTGCATCCACAGACGGTGACTACATGCTCCGTCTGCTCACACAAACCATCACCCTTCTCCTCTTCCTCCTCCTCCTCTCTTGATATTTGGTTTGTCAGTTTACTGACAGCCATTAGTTGCTGCTGGTTGGCTGCCTGCCTCCATCGCCTCTCCACAGCTTGGCCCTCATGACTGGACGCAACCAAGGGATCCTTTTGCCTTGTATGGTGCTTCGCAGTTGTACTCATTAGGGAATTTGGAGCTGCAACCTTTTTTTCACACTTCCTAAAAAGCACAAGTCTCCAAGCTCAGAGGTTAGAGTCATGGATTTGTAAGCAAAAGGTCACAGGTTTGATCCCTGAAAACAAAACACTGACTGGCTGCTAATTGTAAATCTGTCTGAATAAGATCAGCTAAATGCTTAAAATTTTAATATTGATGCACTGCTGGCCAATTTTCTCTCTTTCTAGTAACTGACGTGGCTTATGTGTAGGGAGTGAATGGAGAAATGGGGAAAAAAATCATTTGAACTGAATTGATTTTTTGCCATTTGCATCTTCTCAGCGCCATTAATCTCTGTGTCCTCCATGGATAAACAGCCATAAGTTTGCTTAGAAATCATAAAAAAATCATTATAAATTCAGAGCTTGTCTCATTCATTTTTAGACAGTACCAAAAGTAATCAAGCGGTTATTTTCTGTACATCCATGGTTGCAGTGCAAACAGGAACTGTTAGCATGTCATGCAGCATGACTTTTCATTGAGCAAATTTGCCAAAACTATAAAAATATAAGCAAAGCAAGACAAGTCTACAGCCTTGCTAGTGGCTCTATGCTATTAACATGCTGATGCTAAGCAGGTATAATGTTTACCATGTTCACCATCTTAACTTAGCATGTCAGCATGCTAACATTTGCTAAGTCCAGCTGAGGCTGATGGGGATGTCATTAGTTTTGCAGCTATTTGGTCGCTAACTCAAGTATTGGACAAAATACATTTTTGACCTGATGATGGTATAGAAAGTTAAGGGATCACCAAATGATTACAATTCATCCTGAAGGGCACCATGAATGTCTAAACCAAATTTCATGACAATCTGAATGTGCTCGTGAACAAGAGTTCACCTACTGCACCAAAACGTCCAGGACCACCATGTTACAAAGCTCCAAAGCGATGCTTTCCTGTAAGAAAGGTGTGTAAACGATAGAGAGCTTTGCGAGCTTTTTTGGCGAATAACTGATTCATACTGCAGAGAAACAAGAGAGTATGAATATTTGACAAGTCTGAAGTATGAGACGTGGCTATGTACAGAGGCCGATTTTCCACACACAGAATGACAAATCTACATCTCATCCCACCCGTTGCACCGGGACGTACGGGAAGTGAAGGCTGCAGCAGACCTCATCTGATCTTAGCTGGAAAAGAGCATGGAAACAAGGAGATGTGGAGAAGAGGGGGGGGGGAGGCTGCAGTGTGACTAAACATTCCCTCCTGTGGGGACTACATAGTGTTACTGCATCTCCAGGAATGTGATCCTGTAATAGAAAGTTCATCCCTCAGCTGTGGACTCAACAGTCTCTATATTTAGGATGTGTCCAATCAGACCTGCATGGAGCACGTTGAGTTGTACATCAGTCAAACAGCAGATGCTTCTTCTTCCACCTCACTGGATCACATGACGAATGATAACGATGACGGATTTGGTCGCGAAAGTCAAAGTCAGACAGACCTCAGAGATGTGTGTTCGTCTGTGTGTGTTCTGCGTTGCAATTTCAGTTCCTGCAGACGAGGAAAGATTCGGAAAGACTGTGCAGTCGATAAAGTTGTTTAACAGTCCTCCATGACCAAGTATCTGGGAATGTGAAGGGAGGAGTTGATTAGACTAAAAGTCTGGCCAAAATGTACATACGCTGGTTTACTGATGGGAGCGGACACGCAGCAAATCATCTCTGACGACCACTTACTTCACAGCAAAGACGTTTTTCCACCAGTGTTACGCATTCAAAATCTAACGAAGGGCATTCATGCAGAAAACAACTGCCTGTGTTATCATTTCCTGAAGGCTTCCCAAACCACTTTTCCACATGAAGCTTCATTTACCAAATATAATCGCACTTAGGTTGGGGAAACTGGCCACTTCAAGATTATAAACTTGATCTTGAGGGTTGAGGACCAAAAACCACAAAAAAAATTTCTGCTGCAGTCTTGAGTCTATTTTAAGGCGGATAGTTGGATTTTTGGATGTTTAATATTCAAACTGATACTCTCGCTTATAAGTGTCTATTACTAGTCCACTACTCCATTACTAGTATGGGTCAAGCTCCAAAAACTCTGGATCCTACAATTCCCATAATGCAAATTGTTTGCGTCTTTTCATTATGACCCCTCTGCCTCCTAAATGAAGGCATTATACAACTGGCTGTTTAGTACTCCCTGCAACAAGTAAACTGAACTTCATGTGTAAAATAGGTGGAGTTCCCCTTTAAAGCAGTGTCTGTACAAGAGATGGGCGACAAAAACCACAGTCCTTGTTCTGTGCAAAACTGCATTCAGCATTCAGCAGCCTGAGTTAGACAAATAAAGTGGACATCAAAGTTACAAACTAAATTCACACTTTGTTTTACTATCCCTCTGCTGCGGCTCAGAAAGGAAAAACAAAGAGGGAGGGAGTAGAAGTGCAAAGAGGGAATTTAAGACTACAGCGACTAACTTTGGAAGATTTTTAACTACCTCATATTAGCTTCAGCTGACAGGAGAAACAATTACAACGACCAAAAACAGGTTTAATGAACATAATGGGCATTTAGTATGAAGATACCAACTGTACTCCATTTTTGATTCAAATTAAGACTCTTGTGTCATTGCTGACACACTTAAGGACATACATGACATGCGGTGGTGGAATGTAAGTACATTTACTCAAGTACAGTTCTTAAGTACAAATTTGAGGTACTTGTACTTTACTTGATTCTTTTCTTTTCATGCAACTTTCTGCTTCTATTCTGGGAAATATTGTGCTTTATACTCCACTACAATTATCTGACAGCTTTAGTGAATAGTTACTTTACAAATTAAGATTTTTACACACAAAACATATGAAAAGTTTATAAAATATGTTTTGTTATAAATTAAACTACCCAGAGTTATATACAAGTACAGCTACAGTACAGTCGTTTAATCAATTAGCTGATTGACAGAAAATTAATTGGCAACTATTTTGATAATTATTAAGTCACAAACTAACATTTCATGGTTCCAACTTCTCAAATGTGAAGATTTGCTGCTTTTCCTTTCAATTATTTCTGATGGCATTTCTCACTATTTTCTGAATTTTTACAAACCAAACAATCAATCGATAATCAATTAATCCATAGTGAAAATAATCATTAGTTGCAGTCTGATACAAAATAGTTCAAAATAAGCTCAACCTTAGCCAGCTACAACAGTAAAATCCTGCTTTTACATTAATGCATGAGTAATAATAATCTAATTATATAATAGTGTAACAGTCACAGGAAATCTTTCTGCATTGAGTAGTTTTACTTTTAATACTTTACATTTTCCTGATTATACTTACATACTTTTATTTAAGTAACATTTTCAAAGCAGGACTTTTACTTACGTACATACGTACCAGAGTATTTTACAGTGTGGTATTAGTACTTTTACTTAAGTAAAGGACCTGAATACTTCCTCCACCACTGATGACATGTGAACATGCAACTAATGAGCTGAAGGAGACCTGAGTCTTGATAATGTACAAGGTGCATCATTAATATATCGTGTCTTCACCCCAGTTACTTTTACAGTTAATGTGCCAGACTGTCCAGACGCCTTTGGGCAACCTAATGGAATGATTTTGACATTACTCTAAATAAAAGAGGCATCACTACGTACTTCAACAAGCATAAACAAAATGAACTCTGTCTAATGCTGTTCAAGTCTCTTGGTGCTTTTATGATGAGAAAGGTCAAGGACGGAGTATCAGACAATGGGCGCCCCCCTCACACCAGGCCAACATCCATCCTGCACCCCCTCCTGAACCCCAGTGTTTTGTTCACTGGAGATGAAGAGAAGTTGTCTTAACTGCTTTCCAAAGATTCAGCTCCACACTGAAACTCCTCTCCAAAGATATTATATAAAATACTACAGGACGCTTTACCAAAATATATTATAGGAAACAGGTTATATTTTCTTTGGGATGAATTATTCTGCTGCAAACAAAGTGCATTCAGAAGGTATTTAGACCCCTTCACTTTTTGTTATATTGCAGCCTTATGCTAAAATTCATCAGTCTACACTCAATACCCGATAATGACAAAGCGAAAACAGATCTGTGCCTCGACACAATCCTGTCTCTGCGTTCTGCAGGGAGGACGTTTGACCTCATGGCTTGGTTTTTGCTCTGATGTGCATGGTCAGCTGTGAGACCTTATATAGACAGGTGTGTGCCATTCCAAATCACATCCAATCAATTTAATTTACCACAGGTGGACTCAAATTCGAGTGTCATAGCAAAGGGTCTAAATACTTTTGTCAATGTCATATTTTAGTTTTTTTTTTTTTATAAATCTGAAAAACTTTCTAAAATCCTCTTTTCACTTTGTCAGTATGGGGTATTCAGTGTAGACTGATGAGGGGGAAAAGGAATTTAGCAAACGGCTGCAACATAAATGTGCTGTACAGACGCTTTGGTTTAAGCCCCCCAGTCCCCTCAGGACTGGTTCTTTGTAGGCCTCTTTGGTAAATTCATCCATGGTCGACCAGTCTTGGTTACCACTAAATACCCACAGCTGTTATGCTATGTTGATACCAGTTCAATGCACTATCACAAGAATGGTGCACTCATCTCTATTTGCCACTACATGGCGTAGATAAGTTACAAAAAAGTCCGCTCGTGTTTGGCACTTCTCCAAATGTGCCAAACATCCTCTTTTCCCTACATGGAGAGGTTTTTTTTTTTTCTTTAAAAAAAAAAAGGGGGGAAGGCTTTCACTGCTCACTGTTGACTCTGTTTAAAAAAAAGTTGATTTGGCTCTATTTGATTTTAATCAAAGCGTTAAATAGTACACAGCCAGGTCAGCTCAATTAAAAGTTTAGAAAATAATTCTGAAGTGTTAATGATTTGTGCTTACAAAAAAGACCACAAACACATGATTAACTTTGTATTCTTAGAATCAGAACTGCATAAACAAACGTTTCAGTTTCAGTTGACAGAAAGTCTCAGATAACAAAACTGACTGAATCAATCTGAAGTGAAAGTAAACAAGAAAAGATAAAGTTAAAGTGACCAAACAGAGTTAGTTTTCTCTTCATACATTTTAGTACTTAAGGGCAGATTTTCATAGTTTTCCTGACTTTTGACCTTCTAGACACCCAGAAAGTTATTTTCCTTCAGGCACACTCCTCCCCCACCACCCAGAGTTGTATAATATGTATACAGTAGACTCAGCTCACTGTACAGAGAGACTGCTGGGCAGACTGTAGTGGCTGCTGCTGAGTGCTGAAAATGTAAACCAGTCTAAATGTATGGGATTAGAGAAATTCCCTCAATGCACGCCTGGTGAAATATCCACTCAAATAAACACACACATTCTCCAATATACATCATTTTTATTGTACGGACAGAAAATTATACAATTTGAGAATGTAAAACATTCCCTGTCTGACAAATGAGGAGCCAGAACAGGAAAGAAACGTGTAAAAGAGGAAGTGAAGCGGGGAGGTGGATGGATAGATGGATGCACAGGGGTGGGGGGGAAGAGACAACGCTGGACCGACATGCTGGGATCTGACTTCTCCTGATGCCTGAGGAGAGAAAAAAACAACGCTTAGAGGTGATTTACTTCATTTTAACAATCCAAATACCACAGTCCTTGTTAGGACAACGCCGTGCTCCACCCACTGAGCTGCAGAGGACCAATAAAAAGTTTTTACGCCACATTCATGTCAAAGGATGGACGGTAGAGAGATTCCCATGTTTACGACTAGCAGAAGTTCACATCATCAGACAACTCAAGACTGAGGGTTAAGAATAGTTTGCCTATTAATCTGGTTTACTTAGCATTAATGACAGACTTTGGCTGACATGTGGAATCCATGTTTGTTTGGTTTTCAGACACTTGTGCATTATTGAGCGCCAAGTCAGAGATATCGGAGCTTTCAGAAACAGTTTCCCAGTCATAATTACGACTTTGATGTTGACATTTTTACAAATCAAACTCTTAAATATGGTAAATATGAAATGACATGAACGTGGCATTACATTACAGTTTACAGGTGCCACATGTCCAGTAGGGTACAAACACAGTAGAAACATTAGATGCTGAATAGCTGCCACCGCACAGAATGACCGTATTGTATCTGCTGGATAAGATGGTTTAATCAATTTAAAAACTCACTGTCAGCAACAATGGTATATAATCTATTTAAGAGAATGAAGTCTTTGTTTTGATGAAAGTTCTTCATTGAAGGTCTTTGAGTGTGCATTGTGTCAGCTGTGGAGTTTTGAATTGAATTCATCTTTATTATTATTTTGTAACTTAAAGACCATAAATAAAATTAAATAAAAAATAATAATTTAGCAGCTTAACCAGCTACAAAATAATAAGTAAATGTCAAAAAACAGATAAAAGCGATGACCAAAAAGGTGCAGGCTGATTTTTATGATCTACCCTTACAACAAAACAAAAAAGTGTGTGTCCAATGTACCGTATGTACACGCTACACAGTCCAGACAGATTTAAGGCACCAAAAACTCAAGATGATGTTGCAACATCTGGTTGACAGCACACCTCTTAACTTGTCATAGCAGGAAAAGCCCAGGTGGGCTTAGTTGTTAGCCATTATTAATGTTATTAATTGTCTGCTGTAAAACAGTGTCTATAGTTTATATTATATCTCAAAGTATTTAAAAAAAAAAAAAAGTAAACTGTGAATGAAGAACTGCACCAGTTCTGCCCCAACCATCACAATCCACACACTTGTGGTCCATGTTTGTTTGAACTAACAAGTTAAGCCCAGTCTGTACACCACAAAACAGCCCTGACAAGAGCTATTATCAGGTAGATGAAGTGAAAAAACCTGAGTGGGTGGAGCATGACTATTTAGGGGCTTAAGGACCATAAAACATGCAATCAGTGGAACAGATTTGCTCAATCTGCTGCGACTTAAAACATTTCTTTTCTGGGCATCAAACCTGTGATCTTCCATAACGGCTCGGTCACTCTAACCACTTGGACGCCGTGCTGTCTCTGGCACACAAACCTCGGCCATGAAGTCAGTCTGACAGTGATCTCTGCAGTGTTTAATCTGTCACACCGCACTTGAACCTCATAAAGAGATGACATAGTATGCACAGAGGCCCTAATTTGGTCATTGACACCTCATCTGTCTCATCACACGCAACAGCGAGCTCCTACATCGGAGGCAGGCTGCAGCCAATCCAACACAAACACAACAAGCAGCCAGGAATCATTAAGCATCCCGCTTCATTGGCGAGTGCAGGCAGAAGGTTTGCCCTCTGAGCTGGCGTTTGGAGATGGCAGTGGTGTTTACATTCCTCAGTGTCAGTGATGGCTGAAACTGGGTTAGGCTTGGAAACAACAGTACAGACCTGCATTGTGTTATCACATAACGTTACTTACTATAAAAAATGGCCCGACAGCTATGTGGAAGTGCGTAGAGGTGTTGTCTGCAGATCAGTGACATAGTATTATAATATGTAACTTTAAGTGTACTTTCACACTGCGAGCAGCCACGCTACCATACTTCTGTCCAATAGTTTGATTTGCTAGTTGTGAAACAAATGCTATTGTGGCATCTGGGTCTGCTAGCTTCAACTTAGATGTATGACTTTTAAAAACCTAGTAGAAGGAAATTATAAATTGAAAATTAAGGCAGATTCAGGTCTCCCCACCTCTGTAAGGACAAAATGTCTATTAAAAACACATTTAAGAAATGAAATGTCATACATAAATGGTACTTAAGAGCTCTGTAGGCATTTAGTTTAGATTCGTTGATTTAAACCTTAAAAGTTCAAAAACATTTGAGGTGGGACAGACAGTTTAACAGCAGCCATGTTCTCTGTGCCAAAAAATGTGGAAACGAGACCAGTGTGGTGAATATCAGCAGACACTTCAGGTTTGCTTAAGTTATGAATGAATAACAAGGCTCAGGAATAATTTCTGTGAGCATACCTTTGCTGTGAGAGCATTTCTACTCGTCGATGTACTCGAAGGGCTCGGGGGGCTCTGGTTCCTGCTCTTCCTCCTCGATTTTGGGGCCGTGCGCAGAGACGGGCTCCACCAGCTCCTCCTCCTCCTCACTGGTGTCCCTCATTATGATGATCCCGCCTGTATGGAGCTGGTGACAGACATGAAAAATCAGGTTGAGTGTCAACACTTGCCGATATACTACAGATATTTATGGCAAAAGTATCCTTGCTCAAGGTCAACAGAACAAGCTGCTTTGTATTTGTTCGCGTCTCACTCTTCATTCTTGACAAGGATGCTTATGTAATAGCTGGAAAGAAACTGAGCTCAGCATTCACAGAGTGCTACGGTTTGGATAAACTACAATGACCAAGCAGAAAGCAGATGGCGCAGCACAATTAAAGAGGAAATTCTTATGGTTGTGACAAATTTCCTCTCTTTACCTTTAAGTACTCTAACCCCCTATGAACCCTGCCATTTCTCCCACTTTTCTGTGGACTGTATGTGCATTAGTTAGTAATTATTTTGTGGTAACTTGATTAAGCACAACTTTATTCATGAAGAGCATAGTAAGAGATAGATAATAAAAGGCTTTAAAACTAGATTTCTAAAAATAGTTTTTAACTCAGGGCCCTTCTACAAGACGGAATCTCACGGTTATGCATGTAAGGCCCCTATCATTTCAGTTTATGTGGTGCATGCAGTATTGCGGTGAACGTGGAGCAGCCAGGCCCCCTGAGGGTCTGAGGTCCAGGGGCAGTGGCCCGCTTTGGTTAGTTGGTAATGCAGGCTTGTTCGCACCCCCAGAAATGTATTTTAAATCCATGTGAAGACACTCAGTCTTCCAAAGATGTTACAAGAAATGTAATGATGCACAATCCACAATATATACAATATTTCAATTTGATATAATGGTACAACCGTAAATCAAGTAAACAAGTGTGGACAAATAAGAAATTTTGAGGGGGAAAACTGGATGTGAGAGGTTTCATTTATTCTAAAGTGAAAGGTCACAAATGTGTACTGTGTGGTTTTGATGTGGTTTCTTCTAAACAAAACTAAAAAGTCGAGTTTCAGCTCCAATGAAGAATCAAAGACAGGAAACTTCATATTAATGTAAGTTGATCCACATAATAGGCTTTCAACAAACCTCCCGACACTGACCAGATTCCAAGATAAGTCTGTAAAACCTCTTCACTTCCTAAACCCGTCTTTGAATGTAAAAACAAACCCTTAAAAGGAAAGCAGCGTTACAAAACTTTAGACAAGCATAGACACCATTTTGGCACTTGATACCAGACGTCGTACAATGTAATAGCTCGCTGGACACAAAATCAAACAGTACTTCCTCTTTACAGGACTGGGGTGAGTCCTCATTGGGTGACTGCACGTTGTCCTGCCATTTACTGCAGAAAACTGTCAACATTTACAGCAGGACCGCAGCCATCTGGTTTATAGGCCTGAAGAGTTTCTGGACTTGGACATGTTCGACGGAGGCCAAAATCAACCTACAGGCTGGATCCTGATTTGAACAATTTATGTTAAACTAAGCTAAACTCCTCTCTGAGATACTTTTACATTGTTTAAATATCACTATATTGATAATTAGTACATTGTAGATGTTACTGTGTGTGTGTAAATATTCAGTAATTCAATATTCGTAATTCAGGTGACTCCCAATAATTCTTATATGCAACGGTGCTATGAATAATAAAAAATAAAGTACATTTAACACCTTATTTAGCAAGTGTTTTTATTGCCCAAGCCCTGGTTTTGTACTGTTGCATAACATTTGGTCTATTCTGGCTCCCAGAGGAGAAACATTTCTGTGATGATTTCTCCCTCGATGACTGATGTTTGAGACAGCTGAAACATATCTTGTAGCTGTTCCTGGAAATAGTATCTTGACATTATATACCAACAAAAATGGACCCAGATATTAACAACAGTAATAAACGTAAGGTTCTTTCACACCCAACCAGTTTGGGGCACTTTGAACCAACTCTGTATTTGTCTGTTTGGTCCAGTTTGTTTAGACTGGTGTGAAAGCTGAACTCTGGTATAAATTAAACAACCGGACTGAGACAGATTGAAAAGGTGGATATCAGTCTGCTTCTAAGTGAACTCTGGTGGGATTGTGGTTTATAGTTTCTCATTAGAAAGCAAGTTAAATGTAGTGGCTATGTTTAACACAGTAATTATCCCAGAACTATAAGGCAACAATGCATTATTTATTTCTTTAGTCCGGATCATGTCAACCAAACTACAGGTATGAAAGACTCTTGAAGAATTTTAACTGCAGACACACAAACACGTTCAGATGGACAGAGGCGTGTTGTTACCGGTTTGAAGGGCTGGTAGCGGCAGGTCTCGGGCATGTTGAGGACTTTGAGCTGAGCCGGCATCGCTCTGGCTGGGTTCTCCAGGAGCTGGAAGTTTGGCTCTGCCTCTTTCTTCTTCTCTTTCTCCTTCTCTTCATCCTTTTTCTCCTTCTCTTTCTCCTTCTCCTTCTCCCCCTCCTGGACTTCCTGTGACAGAGAAGCAGCATTTTCTGCATCAGGACAACTGTGATCACTTTTCTTTCTTTTTTAAATCTGTATTGTTCTTGTCCCTGTTAGGTCTGTTGTGTCTTCTTCTCTTCCCGGGGTTTCACAGTTTATATTTATTTTCACATCTCTCTTTTAAATCATTTTCCAATTTGTCTTTTATGAATAATAATAAAAATTCAATTCAGATATTTCTTTGGAAAAATTGCTGATCATCCACAATTATGATAAGTTTAAACCCACCATAATCACACAAGAACTAGAATCTATTTTTCTAGTATAGACTCGACATTATTTGACAGTTTGGAGGAGTTATGAGTAATAAATTCTGGTTTTCCTTCTTTCTGTTGTGATTCAGTCCTTTCCTGCTCCGGCGCCCTTGATGGCCAGTGATTTGATGGGCTATCAGGCAGACACTGGAAACCCATAAAAAGGACACTGAAGGACAGAAAGTGCCAAGGGAGCTGGCAATAAAAAAAAACTATAGTTTTGTATTTCACGACCAAACTACATCATCTCCTGCAGATGTTTGAAACACAGACTGTATTTTCTCCTCTGACTCAGATTCTAATGGGAGGCTTCAGGTGTGAAATGCAGATACAGTCTCTGATATTTTACTGATGAAATCTGTGTTTCAACAGGCCTGTTTAGCCTTTTATCGTCACCAACAGCAGCAGTCTGTTTCTCTGTCACTGATTTTATGTGAATATTCTTATCCTCAGCCTTGTAAGTATTAAATGTTATGTATGTACTCAAATTTTGCCTACCTAATTCAAAATGAAAATACAGGGCTGCAATAAAAAATTCTGTTCATTATTGATTAATATGTAGTATGTCTATTTGAATCTCAGCCAAGAAAAGCAGAAAATCTGCACATTTCAGTTGCTGAAATCAGTGAATATTACTTATTTGTATTTGAAATACGACTTAAAGGATATGTAGATTATAGGCTTTTAAGGCAAAATAGATTAGCTAAATGCAAACAAAATGGTAAAAACTTTATAGAGTCAGCTCTATAAAACTGTCCAGAAAACAACAACCAGTGAATTCTGAACCGTCTGACCCCAGTGAGAGTGAATACCTCCTCTTCAACCGCCATCTTAATAAGTTTAGCCAGATAAAATCAAAAGCCTGAGATGTGAGAAGGCTGGACATTTCCAAGCTCGTCTCTCAGCACCAGAGCTGAGATGTAGCGTGGCAGAGCGGATCAAACCTGCTGCAAGTGCCCAGAGAAAATCCCAATGAAAGTTATACTGGCTCTGGACTGACAGTCTGTCTGTGAAACTGGGTGTGGGTGAGGGAAAACATTAAGACAGACAGAGAAAAGAAATAAAGGTAAGGGTGTGTATGGTGTTAAAGAGACTAACTAGGTGCATGGATCTGCCTCTGATACCCCATTAAGTATCCAGATAGTTGTGATTTTATCCGCGTACCACGATGTGAGAAACCAGTGCTGTGGAATGCAACGCTCAGGACACTTTGCTGTGGCAGCATTGCCATGTGGTCTACTTGAAAGACGTAAAAATAACACCAGGTATAATGCACTGCAGAGTATACACCTGAATGTTATATGGCATCTCCCTACCTTCAAAGCAGTCTGGGGGTCCAACAATATTATAAATTCTTGAAAACTTTACTTCAAATACACTGCAAGGGTCTAAGGATCAAAAATAGTCCATTTGTTTTAATTTAGTGAGACCAATAAACACAATTAAATCAATTATTTTGCAATATTGGTATGTTATTTGTGAGTCCAGAATCCTTTTAAAATGGAAGGAGTGAAAACAAACAAGGAAATAAAATAAGGTTGTTAGTAATGAGGGAGGAGAGGGTTTTCGAGGGTTGTGCATTTACGCACCACTTCCATCTTCTCCTCCTCCTTTTCTTTCTTTTCCTTCTCCTTCTTCTTGGCTTTGGCTGTGATGGAGAGAACAGCGGTGGATACCTGCCATGCAGAGAGAGATACAGAGAGAGGGACAGAGAGAGAAAGAGAGCGAGCGAGAGAAAGAGAGAGAAAAAGAGAGAGAGAGCAGAGATGTTTCCACAATGTAAGGCAATACCATAGATTACTCAGACCTTCTACAAACATGGCTTAAAATGTACAAAACTAGTCAACCACAACATAAACGCTGTTTAGTCTTTTATTACATTCTCTAAGAGCATCTAGGATTGTGAAATTAAGCAACTGAGAAAAATAGGCCAGAGATGCTAAAATAATAAACATAACGGTCAAGAAAATGATGAGTCTGACAGTGAGGGTTCAAAATATTCACAAATCAATATGAAGCAAGGTCAGCTTTCCTCGACTAATAATTTCAGAAAAAGGAAAGCAAAACAAGCTGATCTGTTGTGGCGCCTCAGTTCCTCACTTCTCACCTTCTCCTTCTCTTTCTCTTTGGGTACCTCCAGAGCTGGTGGGTAGGCAAAGGTGGAGGGCTTACAGTTGGAACGGTACTGCACCTTAGGCATCTGAACAGGAAGACAAAGGAAGAGAAGATGTTTAGTAACTTTACATAACCTGACCATCCACTTTAGAGGGAACAGACGTCTAACATCCTTTCAGAAAGTCAAGTCAAGCTAAATCAACTGATATCAATTTGTTGTGTGGTGATTTTTAGCATGCTAGGCGAGGTGAGATTGTTTTGTCAACTGTTTCCGACGTCAAGAATGAACTTTGAAACTCAGCCAGAAAGACTTTTTGTTGACGTCTTTGTTGAACCTAAACACAACTTTATTGAATGCTGAAATCAACGTATATACCGCCCCCTCTCCTAACTAATATTTGTCCCACTAAATTTTTTTTAACTTGAGTTGTCTTAGGTAACAAGACGATGTGTTAATATTTTACCAGTCAGTACAGTAGTAAACACCCATCTCAGGATATGCACAGAAAACTCTAGGAACATGTTTCAGCTTTACAGGAAGCCTGATGACTTAACTCTGGTTAAACCTCTTGAGTTACAGATGCTAGTGGGACACAGGCTAGCAAGGAAAGGGGGCAGGACTTCAGCTCTCTATTTCAGAAGACATATTCAGACTAAATAATGAAGTGAAGTAAAATGTGAATTGAGGATAAGCACAAGGTAAGCAGCAGTTCTTTTCTGTTTTTGTGGGAGAAAATGTCACATCAACACCTTTCAAATTTGGCAGCTTAATGTCATCTCAAATGTCATATTTCAACACTGATTTGCTGATTTTAGATTCTACTGGCCAGCCAATGTAATTTTAGTTAAATATGAACAAGTAGTAACCTATAAAACAGTTTTACTCTCCTTTCATATTCATTCAGTTTGATATCTGAGCCAGTGTTTACTGTCTTTTAGTACTTCCTCCCTTTTTGTTCCAGCTCTAAACTTGCAGATTCAGAGTTGAACTTGCCTACCTAAAGCTGCTGGGGGCAAAATGTTGCCCTATAGCCAGAGAGGTAAACAATTTGTGATTTAAAGAAAAACAGGGGGGGCACTCATAGAAAAACAGCTCCATAGCACTACTGGGATTGCAAAACTCCACAGGGAACCTTTAATATGCTGTTACTGCAGATGATACTTCCTGTAGACACACTGGAAATAGCATGGCTTAGTTAGGTTTTAAAGTAAAATTTACATTTAACTGGTTAGACAAAAGAAGCAGCACTTATTACAACACCCTCCTTCACCTATTAGCGACAGGCTTAACCTTATGTAAAAATGAAAAAGTGCTCTGTCAACTTTACCTAGACAAACGTAAAACATGATCTCCAGCCAGAACAGCACCAGGTGCCTTCTGTTTAGTGTGAGCCTTTGAATTATAACAGTGTTCTGAAACTAAATGACTAAACAGTCCCTATGGTCCAAAAGAGCAGCACAAGATGTGACCAGGGGGACTTCTTTTTTTGTTTGTTTTAAATTCAGCCGGTTCACTGCAGTATGCAGGCAGAAAGAAAAGCAGCGAGGCAGTGAAGTAACTTCTCGTCTTTTCTTAAAAGCTAGCCTACAAGTTTGTTGCTAAAAAAGAAAACGGGTAAATGATGAGGATGTTCTTTGTCCAATGATGAGAGGCAAAGTCTGTGAAGACTCGTGCTGTGCAGTTGAACAGGTGCTGACAAGCCTCGGCAGGGTGCAGCACATTGCCTGTTAAACCCTGCTGTTCTCCCTCCTATCCCTGGTATATTATTTGGGGCTTTACACCAAATATATTCTCCAGTACCTTGTAAAGCTGGGGATGCGCAATACGCAAAAGTGTGGAGGTGATCCTGGTGCTCCCGGTTCGGGTAGCAATGAAGAGATAATGCCCATTTAATGTCTGTTTAAGACCCCAATATGTCAAAGTGATCACTTGGCATCAGTGTGCGAGTGGCTGGGGTCCAGAACAGTCCACAGTCAGGAGGGCCTTGTTATGGATAGGCTGCCAGTGACAGATGTTACCAAGGCAAGAAGCTAAAAATTTTCTGCACCAAACGCAGTGCCAAATGCAAATTCAGCAGCCAAATTTAGCACCCATACTTTTTCGCCCAGTGCAATTGTATTTTAACACAACAAAGTTTAGACAATACAAATAAACAATATTATATTCTAATCACTGCTACGTGGGAAAGGTATACGCAGGATAATCCACTTAAAATAATGCATGATGTAGCGGTTTGCCTGAAGTGCTTGTCATGGAATTTCCTCTTACATGACAGAGTAAAAGTAATTTCTGCATTTTATGCCAATTTTGCTTTTAATCAAACATTTTTTAGACCGGTGTTGGAAAAACGTCACGTTATATGGTTACACACACACACACACACACACACACACACACACACACACACACACACACACACCAATGGCAAGTCTAGCCGCTTCAGTACCTTGAGGTCCTTGTTGAGGCCAATTATAGCAGTTGGTGTGAAGGCCAATGACAGGAAGTGGGAGAGGGGAAACCAGAACCAGAACTGGGTGAAGACCAGCAGGCCGACCATCGACGGCATGTGAGTGTGACCTGTCCTGGACTGCAGAGAGATGGTCACATTACGTCCACCTGGACAACAGAGGGCAGAGGAGGAAGAGAAGGTTTCAGTATTATGGCAGAGACCTACATGATATTGGTCATTGACCAGATGACACACTAGTTAAAAACAAATGTTATGTAAAGTAACTCTTAATATGACATTTCACATTTGCATACTATAGCACAATTTTAAAATATGTAATTTTAACACAGATAAAATAATTATTTTATTCAAAGCTACAGCTCCCATTGGTCAAGGTACATTCTGAATGAACATAAAGCAAATTGCTGCCTTGTTTTATTTGCACAAATCTGTTGAGTAATACAGCTTGTGATAATTGCCTTTTTATTTATTTATTTTTTACTCATGCTTAAAACTTTACAGTGTGTGCAGGCATGTCTTCACCTCAATTCGAACAGCCTACAGCAAAATCAACGTGCGTTTGTGTCCACTAACATTTTTTACTTGATATGCTATTGCCACCACCAGGTCTTAAGACACCTCTATGCATAAAGGCAAGCCTAAAGCGAGGTGCAGTTGTTGAAGGCAAACAAACAACTTAATTGCTTTTAACTTTATATGCCAAGGCGTTTTTATAAGTAGGTACAGAAGAAGATATCTGTTAGCTTAGAATATAGACAAAATATCCCAATATCATGTTTCAGCTTTTCAGAAAGATCAATGAAAGAGACCCAGCCAAGTGTGCAACAGAGGATAGTGAAACACACTCAACATACATGTGACAACCCTGGTGCTTCTTCCACAATGCTGGAGCCTTATTAAGATTTTGGTTTTAGTATTGATTTAGCACATTGCTAGGATTGAACAAATGTTAATGATGATCAGTAAAATCTCAAAACCAAATTTGTTGGAAATCAGTTTAGAGAAAATACAACAGTAATATACAGTACTGTCACATCTCTTTGGCATAAAATAACTGCTGCTGCATTATGTACTGCTGGTGACAGACTTTTGATGTTAAATAGCAGGGTTTTATATAAAATGTGAATCAGGACAAGGTTGAAAAAGAGCATGCAAGCTCAGCAAACCAGCAGAGTGCTGAAAAGGAGAATGCACACAGAGCAAACCTCAAGCAAGCCTTATGTATCCTTGATACATAGAGGTTAAAAATACATACTGCTCAGTAGAGAAAAAATTCACTATAGGTAAAAAATGTACTCCATCATTTTAGATTTGAGTTTGGTCACATGAGCGCTGTGGGTGAAACCACTGCCCTGAGAATCCACAATTAGCATCCATGACACTCAACAATTCAATAAACCTTACAGTTTAGAGACTACAAATAACAAAAAGGCGCAAAGTTGGAGGCTAACTTCTCTTTGTTTTAACAATTACATTCCTTTGAATTGTTCAGAATGTCATACTGATCACTGAATATGAAACAAACCCATTTCAACTTGGCACAAGAACTGTAAGATGAGGGAGTGGGAGGTTAATGAGGGTACAGACCAGGATGGTCACCACCCTGAGAAGGTTGTCTTTTGGCTTCAACTTGTCTGATCTGTTGATCAAAAGGAAGGATTTATATTACAGGGACAAATTGGCGAGCCAGTTAAACCCAGGAATGCATTGTCTACAGCATCCTGCATTTAAACCTAAAAAATAAAATCCATTCATCATCATTAGATGTGAGCTACACTGGAGATTAATAATTCATCTCTACATCACAAGAGGAGTGTCAGCTGTCCCCAAAATAACAGATGCTTTTCCCAGCTGTGTTAAAGTAGCTGCAGATTAAATAGAGCTCATTTTCAGCTTGATTTGTATTAAAAAAATTTAAAAGGCGTAAATCTGTTTTGAATTAATTTCTATCTAGACTTTATGTTCCATGGTCAAGATGATGTTCTGTTACCTCCTGCAAAAGGACGTTCACCATTTTTCTATCATCAAAAAATAACAGTGAGCCTTTTGGATAACTGGAACATTGTTGCAGGCTACAGATGCTCTATTAGGGTCTGATTACTAATTTTACCAGAGAATTAAAAAGGACAAAAATAATGCTAGTGTGAAAGTGCGTGTTCTAACAAATAGAAACTTAGGTAAATTTCAGTTTGTCTGTGGAGCGGACCAAAAAGAAGGTGGTGAACAGGGATCAAGGGTGCTCCTTGGAGCAGTACTAAAGAGTAACAGACCTCTCCAGGGCTTTCTGAGACAAACAGTAGGGAGGGACTGCAGAAGGGAAGACCGAGGGAGAAGCTAGGACACAACCAGGATGAATCATGAGTCATTTTTAATAGAGATGAAAAGAAAAACTCTCCTTTAAAAAAAGGGTAGGTTACTAGGGAGTAGCCCTTCCAACAAAAAAAAAAAAGAGATCTGCCCAGACAATACCAGTTAAATCATCTGCTGTTGTTTTACTTTGTACTCACTTTTTCCTCATGTCACTGAGGTGATTTAATAACAGGGCCTTATCTTGACATCTGAACCAGTGTCGAAACCATTCCAGTCCCACGGATTGAACGTTGGCCAGAATGCGTCACAAGGTCTGCTTGCTGCACCACAATTGGGTGCTTAAGAGTCTCTTAAAAACTTAAGAGGTTGAGAGCACTTGACTAGCGAGTTCCCCCCCACCTGCTGTTTTTGCAAACTCTTCGCCAATTTTCATTTCAAAGAGTTGGTGAGGGAGGCATGGGGATAAGGGTAATTCCTCAAAAAGGTGTTATATGACAATATCAACAATCAACCTGCTCGCTGTGTCGCTTTGAAAAGATGAAACTGAATCCAGTAAGACAGAAAGATGGGGCATGTTTCGTTACATGAATGAGAGAGAAATCACTAATTAAAGCTATTTAATGGGCCGTATCAATTAGTGAGGAATAGTCTGTAAATGGAGGCTGAACATGTAGGGGTGAGAGAGATAGTTTGTGTGAGAGAACGAGCAAGAGAGACTGACATTTCCTGGGTTATGAGCACCAGTGATCATGAAACTGAGCTCTAAATCACTTCCGCCCGTCAAATTAAATACAATTACCAGTGCACCTCAAACAAACGCCTCACCCCTTACAAGAATACTAAAACATTCACACCGCACAAACTTGAGCATGTCTGACATTCAAACAGCAGTGGTGTTTCCTGCCTGAATGTGTTTAAACTGAAAACATGGGTTAAGTACGGAGAGCTGGAGTGTGGCATGAAGAGCAGGGGGGGAGAGAGTATGCTGTATGAAAAATGACACTGGTGGTCAGGGTTTTTCTGGATGGTCTCATGCAGGGTCATCTTGGCATGTTTGCGGAGTTTATTACGGTTAATGTGCCTGATTTGATATATGATTGAGGTCTTGCCTGTCCCAGCATGGCTAATCTGCTCAGAACAAAATAACCATCAAATAGTGCTGCAGGAGGGGTGAAGTTAATCAAGAGGCAATTTTATGTCTGATGAAAAACGTCCATGAGTCACAGCATCTCAAAAAACACATACGCTGCACTTATCCTTTGAAGAAACGGGGCAAATACTTTGTGTAAGTTGCAACACCTGATAGTGTATTTAGATAGCAGTGTGTAAACAGAACTGGTTTCTTTCTGGCTTAACACACAAGGTTTTATGTTAGTGCCAGAAAATGGGTTTCTGCTCCTGCCTGCATTGAGGGTTTGTGTATACATATGAATATGGGTGTGCTCTGCCTGTGTGCGAGTGTGTAGCTCTCCATGTGATGATGTGCAGCTCTCAGGGACTCACACACACACACAAACAAACACACACACGTTGCATGCTTGTATCCACAAACACCCGCACAGACACACAAACACAGAGACTATCAGACAAACAGTAATCACCAGGGGGAGACCTACAGGCCATATGGCTGAGAGCAGAGCAGGGCTGAGGTAGGAACGCCAGGCACTAACACACCTTGGGATGATCTGTTCCAGAGACACAGTGCACGGGTGGTCAACCGAAGAGGGTTACTCTGTGTTTGCTTGAGCGTAAAGGAACTCAAATTACGGCTCTCACACACACGCACATACACAAAACCACATTACAGTTAGAGCACTGCACTTGTTTTAGTGTAATTAAGAATTTGGGCTTTTCGTATCCCCCCCGAGGGGTCAAGGCACAAAGCAGGCAGGACCACATACCGGTTTGATCTCTTGCTCAGTGACAGACATGGATAAATCCACTGCCTACTGAGGAGCTCAAGCTGGTGTCTTTCCAGTTAAACTATATTTCCAACTACCAGCCTGTATAAACTAGGAAATATGTCTTGTGCACTTCTGTTGGAAGACTAACCTGCGTCGAGGATTCCCTGGGCCAAGATGGCGCCGAACTTGGCCATAACGTCATCATGCTTGTCGTTGATCACCTTCGCATAAAGCTGCCTGAACTGGTTCACCTAAAATAGTGAGGAGGGGAGGAAAATATGTTAATGTACAACAAATAATAATTGCTGGTGTGACGCAACATTTTATTTGTGTTATGATACTGTGGATCAACGTGACATTTTTAAAAAGTGTCAAAATGTGAACTTAAACATGTCATGTGACCTTAATTTACATCAATGGTTCTCAATTTAAACAAAAATATTGCAACTCTATGTTAGAGTCTAGTGCTTTTGAAGGAAAACAATGTTTGGAGAAATACATCAATAAAGAAAACAAGGTTATATGGTTGCAAACTAGCAAAATTTCAATCTTAAAAACTAGTGAGTTCAAAGCTTGACTCTGTACCAATACACCTTTTAATAAACCTAACTTTTCATTGTGACTTTACTTTGTGAATGCAATTAATGACTAAGAATCCCTGCGGGCTTTAAAATACTGTAGAGAGGGTGTATGGTTGCATCATGTTGCCAAGTCTGCGCCTCCTTGTCAGAGGCTCACCAAATTATGGGGAAGGTATACATTTGAATGTGGCTGTCACAGGCTGTAATGCAATTTGCCAAACTTGCTCTCTGTCAGCACAATATTCATAACAAAACTTCATCAGCATTGCCACACCCATGGCGATGGTGTGGTACCTGTGGGAGTCCCGGCACTAACAGCAGCTCTGGATAGCCATAATGAAATTGCATCCAATCGGTTGTTATCGGCCAATTTGGGACGATTTACCACCTTATAACTAGAGGGCTAAGATTTCTATCTACAACAGTGAAGCAGAGCTGGAAATTACAAAGACTGGCACATTGAAATAACCAGTCAACGACACAATACCTCCTCCGTTTACCTCTTGCACAATCCTGCATACCGCCTTGAGCTTTAAGGACTGTTGCTGTGCAGATGAGGAGTCTTTGAAAATGTGCCTCGCAAATCTTAACAGTCTATGACAAAGTATGAGGTGCTCCAAGGGTGAGTGCGTGCAGTTATGCCTGGACTAGTCACTCTCCAGTCTTTCATGACACAGATTTCTTTCCCTCTGTCTTAACAGTAGATGCTCTCTGCTTTTGGTCAAGTCTTCCCCCTTTTCTTTCTCCTCACTCTTTACTCAGCAAAAGTTCTGGTGGTATTAAGCATGATGACACTAGAGCATGTTGTTATTTCACAGATAACCAACAGGCCACCTAGACATAAAACAGAGCGGTGTTTCTTTGTGCTCCATACATTTTTACAAACTGGTTCACATTCAGAAAATGTCTCTGCTCTTTAAAAAGGTCTGCTAGAACTATAAAAGAAGTCTCTAGACCAAAACTGACCAAGGCTGTTATCACTGCTGGCTATAAACCAATTGTATTAATGATAACTGAGAAGCAATCAAACAAGTCTTGAATATACAAACATTTTTCCCTTACCTTGGGACAGGTGACCTCGGTCTGCTGGATCATGATGAGGGCAGAGGCAATGAGGGCACCTTGTCTCACATAATTTACTGGGTCGTTGGTCATGGGCTCCAGCAGATTGATGGCCTCCTGTGGGGAGAAAGGCATAACAGAAAAGTTGGCAATGTTGCTTAAAATTAAGTGTAGTAAACGGTGAAACGTTTGTTTCAGTAAATGGTTATTTACAAGCTGCATAACCCTTATGGGGCTTGTAAGTAGGACCAAAACATTGCTGCAAGGAGCAGAAGAGCTATGCACTTGGCATAGTTTTTTTTTTACACATTTGCCACTATTTCACTGGAGGAGTCAATTACTTCAAAATTTACATTAAATTATTATTTACTTTAAGCCTGCAATTACTCTTAATCTTTGTCGAAGGTGCTGCACCAGAAACCATGTTATCTAAGAACAAAAACACTTTAAGGCAAAGAGACATAGATTAGTCAAATATAAAATAGAGCATGTTTTATTAGAGGGACATCAGTTGAAAAAATGTTTGTAAGAGGATGAATATTATCTTCTGACTATTGTAAGAATGAGACAGTGTAGGAAATGGCACCTTGAGCCTTCTCTAGTTTAGTCTGTAGCCTAGAGTCTGTCAAGGCCCTCCAAGGCTTAACGGTAAGTTTTAGAACTGGCTGCCAGGCTGAAAACCATCATACGGTTGCTAAAGTTGGCAGAATGGTTACCATATTTTTATGTTTTAAATTGGGAGTGAAAGATGTCCTGTGTAATCATATTTCAATGGTTCTACAAACACATCAAGGGACATAAAAAGGATTTTGCTATGTAGCAGGTGGCTAAGCTAAAAATGCTAAATAAAAAGACTGGACTGGCTAAGACTACATTTTTAGCATGCATTTGTGAGGTTATTTATTTTGTACAGCTTTACAAAAGATGGAATAATGACGTCTTTTAATTCTGCCGTATTCCTATAGTAGTGGTGGTAGTGAAAAGGGTAGTTTGTGTCAAATTGAAGTAGACATGAAACTGACAATTTGAGTTTTTTTTTTATATTTTGCCATTCCCAACAGAGCAGATCAGTGCAACGGGGGCACTTTTGTTTGGTTAAATACAGGAAAGGGGATTATCAACAGAGGCAACCAGACCACACAAATTAATGACATTAGTGTCATCCATATCTGGTTGCCCGGGACAACTGAGTAACAGTTACGACAAGCTGGGCCTTCCTCCCAAGATCACTCTGAATGAAAAAATGAGGGAGGACCACCTCTTTCCTCTTTTTATTTCTGCACTCTCCTCTGTTCTCAGTAGTACTTCTCTCTGAACAGTAATGGCTGTAACCCACACCACCAGACTTGGAGGGAGGCGTCAGCTCTGCCGAGGAAAAAGAAACAAACTAGGATGATGACAGTGGAGGTAAAATAAACCATGTTTCCATCAGTGCTCTCGGCTCAGCTGGCTGAGACAGCCGTGTATCGGGATGATAAGTCAAGAGTGTAAAGCCCACACCAGTCGACCACATCCTGTTCCTGATAGGTTGTCGGGGGGTTTAATTGAGGGTATTTACTGTCAGGCCCAATCAGCAGAGCAGGTCGACACATAATGTGGTTGCTTAAGATCCTCTTAATCCATGTACAGTGGTGGACTGTTTTCTTCAGGCTTGTGCCTCAGTGTGAGTTGGACTTTAAATTATATTCAGTTCAGTACTGCTAAAAACTGGCCAGAAGCTTGTGTAAATAAATGGAACAGTGCAGAACACACTTTACCACGAAATAATTTCCATTTTCATACATCTTTATAAAACTGGATCATGTGACAGTATTCTGAAACACTGAAATGGTTCTTATGAGTCTGTCTGGTGTTTAACATTACATTTGCACACATATTTCTTGGTGAACAATGCTTCCATCCAATTCACTAAACAAGCTGAGCTCTATTTAAGAATTTCATTATGGCACAAAATCAGCATAAAACAAACCGACTACACCGAATTTCAAAACAGCTTTCCTGTGCAGTTTTCTCTTTGACATATAAAAAAAAAACAGATCAGGAGCACCAGTCCAGTAAAAATATCCAAAGCCCAAGGTGTATAAATATGATGGCAAAGGAATGTATTCCCTCTAAATAGGTGACCCACTTCTCTTGCCACAACATCATTACTCTCACTAAGGACCTAATGTGCTCGAGGTTTTATTCTGGAAAAACCAAGCAGTAGAGCTTTGGAACGTATCAGCTCTGTAGCCTGCCTCGGTATGATCTGGTCCAAAACATTCACTTTGGTGCTTCAAGGCTCAGGATGCAATGAGCCATGACTCTCCTTGGGCTGTGCCACCTGAGACTGATCAGGCCACATAGTTAGACAACTCAGGAAATGGCAGCCCCCCGACTTCTGTCTTCTTCACTCTCCTTTTCGGACTTCAGTTAACCCAAACACGATGACAGGGTACAGCCCAGTGACTGTGTGCCAATTTGGACCATTTTATCAACAAATCTCTCAAGAACTTTCCACAATTTATGAGCTCCTCGGTGCTGACCCTCCATGAAAATGAAGACAAATGCCAATAGATTACAAATAAAATAGCTGCTTACCTTACTTTTTAAAATCACTATATACAGCAACCGAGATAATTGTTGAAGCACTTAGAGGCCTTCGATCAAACTGTTATGACTTGAAATTTGTCTTGAAACAGGTTCAAAAGAAGATGACAGTCCTGTGCAATGATCTTGGGATAATAACAGCTTTTGAGCAACAGCATTACACCCATTTTATAAATTAACTTTAGCAAATCAACATTTGTTCTGGTAACAAAGTAACAGTCTTTCCTCAGCAACTTTTGCAGGGGCCACAGAAACTGAGTCTGTACTTGCCCATCTAAGATGAACCTCAGAGGAGCCATCAATTGGCTGCTTAAAAGGTAAACCCTTTGTGCAACATAGATAGTCCTTGCATCAGTGACGCACATATTACGCCAAGACACAAAAGAGAGCACATAGGATAAATGAGGACAGAGGTCTAATGCTGCCTTTGTGGTTGGGAAAAAAAAAAAAAAAAAAAAGAAGCCACCTAAGCTTTTTTTGTTCACAGCTGATGTAAGGCTTGGTCCATATGGTTCACCCTTGTGTATAGTATGTTTGATGGGAGCTGGAACATGGGACATTGTAAATTCTCAAATAGTGGCAGAATAGAGAACCATACCTTTAGTTTTTATCAGTGTTAAGCTGCTGTTAATAAACGTCAACACTACTGCACGTGTTTCACATTAAAAGCCTGTAGTAGATTCAGACGGCAAAATTCCTGCGGTTCTTGGTAGGCTGTTATTTTGAAACACTGGGTTAACCTTCATTAACAGCAGCTCTACACAATGAGAGAAAAAGGCTAGGTAAGGTAAATGCTTTTTAAGTTGAAAAGGAGGGGGGTGACAGGGGAGGCACTCACCTTATTGCCTGTCCCAGCACAGCAGATGCCCAGAGCCATGGCAGCTCCACAACGCACATGAGGGTTGTAGCTCTCTGACAAAAGAGACACCACACTGGGACACTGCTCAGGGGTCCTGAGGAGAGACAGGAGAGAGAATTTAAAAGTGAGTCAACAAGAGGGACTTGAAGTTAACCACTAAAGATCCATCCATCACTGATACCGTGGGTTACGGTAAAAAATAATAATACTTTTTTTTTTACAGCAGTGTGGAGGATAAATGTCACTAACTAGTTTAGCGCAACTATTATTTGACTGTGGCACAGTGGAAAGAGCATAAAATATGGCGCTTTGATTTATGTCTCTGAAAACTCTCCAAGTGCTTATGCATTTTCTCCCAGTGCTGCTGTTGTGGAATAGAGAGAATAGAAATCACTGAGCCAAACCATTTAAGCCAAATCTTTGGCTCAAGGTACAATTGCAAATGCTGTGGCTCGACTGTATTAACTGTTTCTTTGCCAAATGAAGCAAACATTAAGGAATACAAATTAAAATCTGCAAAGAAGTTCATTACAAAAAACAACTTATCATTCAATTGAAATAGTCAAGACTAAGATTATAGTAGTACAAAAAAAGTACTTTATGGCAACATCTGCAAAACGCCACTGTATTTTATGTGCCTTTTAGGGGCCTTAATCAATCAATCAAACTTTATTTCTATAGCACCTTCCAACAACCCAAACTGAACCAAAGTGCTGTACCTTAAGAAGGGGGAGAACACTCCTTCCTTCCTTCATTCATTCATACTGTGCTGTTGTTTGCTCCCCCAGTGACAATGAGATACTCAGTCTGTACATGCCAGATACGGGCTCAACCTAGGTGACCAATGCTCTCGTTGCATTAGGTTTAGGTCACCAGGTGAAAATGCCAAGCACCCATGTGGTGGTATCCTGATTTCAACAAAGATCTGCAAGATTTAATAGTCAAGTTTAGTGTTGTGGGTTGTCTTGAATTGGTCCAACAGAGGAATTTAATTTGAAAGAAAAAAAAAGGAGAAAAAAAATTGTACAAGGTTGAAGTAATCTGTTTTATAACTTAGAATGTTATAAAATGTTACAAGCAATTTGCATGTGAACGGTGGTGTTGACAGCACCAGCGCTGCCTGACAGATGAACTGACTGTTGAGATTACTCAGTGCCTTTGAGAGTGAATCAGTGAAAAAATAAGAACAAAGTCTACATATTTGATTTGTCCAATTTTTCTTTATCCAGTCAAATAGCTAGCATTATAATCAGCAGCACAAATCTCAATCAATACTTGGATAGGGACCAGATTGTGAAGCCCCTAGAGACAAATGTGTGATTTTGGGATACATAAATAAAATTGACTTGACCTGATCAACATGTAGGTTGTGAATACCTGCCTTTGCAGCAAAAACAGTGTGCTATCTATCCATTATAGGATGAAAAAGTATGAACCTGGCCATCAAAAGCTGAAGGTTTTTTTCCTAAGAGCTAGACACCGAGACCTTATTCATGGTAAGTTTTGAAATCGATAGGGGACTACGGTAGCTTGAGGCATAACTTGAGAAAACTTGGCTTTTTCAAATAGTTTAAAGCCTTTTCAACCTTTTTAAAGTAAAAGGCTAATTACCTTCAACGACCAGCAAAATGGAAGAACTCAGATGGAAAGAAGAAATCAATATCCAGCATTTGTTTAGTCTGAAAAGGCAGTGAAGCAATGACGTCTGTATTTCAAGCCAAACTTAAATATCCTCTTAATATATGTGGTGGACTTAAAAACCTCAGAATGAACTTAAATACTTTTGAAAATCGAAGAGATGAGAAGAGAAGAGGCAATAAATATATTTATGTAAGAAGCTAATTACATGTAACACTTACAAAGGCTTGCAAACACATTTGAATCTAACAAAATCCATTATTAATTCTTTGGAAAAGGACAACCAGCTCGTCCACCATGACCTGAAGACAATGAACCCTTCAGTGTCACTGCTGTACTCAGACCCCTGTATAAAATATATGCTTTAAGACTGGTCATACATGCCAAATTATTATAAGAAATATTTACTTAAAGATTACAAAAGAGGCCTTTACTCAACTGGTTAATGTACTGTATGACCACATGTGCATGCCTCACATTTATTATGGTGTGAATGGCAGTGGCTGTTTCAGCTGCAACTTAATAACTCCCTCTGTCTGTCTACAGGTCCCAGGCGATGCCCTAGGAAGTAACGCACACATTGAAAGGTAAGCGAAAGAAGCAGGAATACAACTTCACTAAACAATTATAGATGGATTTTGTCACATGAAATGTGACTCTGGCAGTTACTAATGCACTCACACTGTAAGAGAGCAGATCTCATTAGGATGCTTCCTGTCGGTTACAACCAGTCACCCAAATACATGATGAAAGTACCTGGACAATGTTGTATTAAACAAGCCAAGAGGCTGCATGGCTTTTATAGTTAACACTTAAACCCAATTAAAAATTAACCAATGTCTGGCAAAGGGAAAACAAGTAGCAACAAGGGAACTCGTTTTTTTAATTATGGATTTTTTTATAACAATACTACCTAAAGCTATTAAAAGTTTCACAAGTGCAATAACTCAAACTGCTGTAGCAATCAGCAAAGTGTGCAAAATGTGTAGATCTGACAACTAAGGTTGCAATCTGAGCCAGCATGATTGGATATTATTCAAAAAATGTGCCTGTGTGGCATGCATTTGATGTGATGTGAGCAGTAGTCAGCCTACTGCTGGCTGCACACCTTCAGCCATTTGCTGCATCATTAAAAAAATAATAATAAAAAAAATAATAATCAAAATAATCAAACAATCAAAAGTCTTTTGTAAGAAAATGAGAAAGACAGTGGAGGTTGGCTGGCTGAACTCGGATTTTCACAGTAATCACAGTGAGTCAGCTTAAAGTCTGGTTGTTTACACTAGCTGTCACAAATTAGAAATGCACTTGCTTCCTTCTGACAGTTACAGTATAAGACCACTCCTGGGATTGAATGTAATAAACCCATTTGAAAAGGGTGACCAAAAGAAGACCATACAGGACAGATTATTTTATGGGGGTATTGGCACCTGAAGTAAATTAGGGAGCGTGTTTCAGCTAAAACATCTGGTCTACTGACTGTTCCTGACTGGGAGACCCAAGGGTAAACAGATCCAAGTTGGGGGTTACTGGCTATATTTCTCACATTTTCATGTGAAGAGAATAATCACTCATCATCTGGTTAGTGTAAACTCCAGGAATCGTTGATTTCTACGTCTTTTAATGTGTTGCATCTGCTTTAAAAAGCAAAACAATGAGTGCACACATAGAAAACACATTTTGACTTAGTGAGACAGGGAGATCAAAGGAAAAAATAAATATGGTCTAAGTTTCAAACTTAATTATCTAGAAAATAGGATTGTATTTAAATTACTTCCTCAGCCTCGAAATGTGAGCTTATGGAGGACAAAATGAAAAAGCTACGTGGTACTAGTACAATTTTTGAGCACCTTACACCCCCCCCAACCACCCACCCACACACATACACAAGGCTTCACCCCATACACCACTACTATATCCCCCACCGCTGCTTGCTTCAAATGGAGGAGAGAACAGAAAGTGACAAATATAAACAGTGGGACGGCTGTGTTGAGGGAAATTACCTCCCAGAACCACTGGCATGTTGCCAGCATGAAGACATTCATCTGTTTTGTACAGAGTCTGACTCATAGGCAAGACAGACGGGAGGGAGGGGGAAGAATGAGAGAGCGAACAAGACGGGAGAGAGTGCAAGCTGATCACAGGCTATGAACAAGAGACAGCGAGTGGGAATGGGAGAGAGGCAGAGGAGCCACAACATCTGAAAGTTTTAAACCTGTGATCGCAGTAGGTGATGCGAAGCAAGACTGGGGGTTCCTCCAACATGTGGAAGAAAAACAAATTCCACATCACGGACTGCTTCAGACAGAGACAGATTTAGGTTTTGCCCGCTGAGGGAGAGCATTCTCTGTCACGTTCTTGTTTGGGGAGGGTGGAAATATAAAGATGAGATAGGGGAGTTTAAAAAAAAAAAAAAAAGATATTAAACTAAGAGGTGTTCAAAGATTGAAATGCACTTGGAGTTAAAGTTAAGACGTAGTGGCTTGGAAAACTACTCCAAGAGTTGAAACATCAACGAGGAACTTAAATGTACAACAGACGTTACCTTCAGGAGCAGGTAAGAAACTTTATCAAAATCACAATAATGCTAACTGACACGGTGTTATTTTGTGTTTTTTTTAAAAATATGAACAAGTTTGATTTTGTGTAATCCATAGGTGTGTACATCTTTGTAGACTTAAGTATTTTAAGTGTAGGCTGTAAAGAGTGACAAGTTGTGTATCTTTCATCTAAAACCTCATGGAGGAGGTTTTTAAATCCTTTCAATATGTTTTATACATTGAAAAAAAACTGTCACAATTTAAAAATATCAATTAAAAATCTTCCCACATTAATGGATTACTTTTGATGAAAAACAATAATTGCGGTTTTTTTTTTTTAATCGTGTATGTATATATAAAAAGGAAATGTAAGCTATTTTTCCTCATATTTTCCAACCTACGACATTTCTTTGCCATAATGTGAAAACAACAATGGTCACCACACAGGAAAGACCCTCTTCATTTGTTATGATAAACGTCTCATTATTATGCCATCACTCAGACAAATTAAAGCAAACGGGTAACAAGGTATCACTGTTCCTTTAACAGACCTGTTTGTTCTTTTAAGTGGGCGCAGTGGATGACAAGTGCATCAACTGCCTGGGAAAGTGAGGACCCCTGCTAACATTTCACTGGAAGTACTAATCGTATTGGGATTATTGCCAGCATTGGAGTTTGTAGTGTTTTTTTTGTCCCCTCGGAGCAGTGGATCCTTGACCAATTGTCAGCTATTCCTTTTGGTTTGTACACTGCACAAGGGATGAAGCATCCTGTGCACTGAGCCTGAGCTGTCCCACCCTACCCTGTGTCCTTGACTGTGGGACCCAGTGACCATGCTGACCGAGTTTCCAACACCAGAAAGATTAGAGCCCGGACCCACGCTAAGGCCTGCTGTAACCTCTGCAGCATCATGTCTCAAGCAGTCGCGGCTCCACTCGAGGCGAACAGCTCACAGTCAGGAGAAGCGCCTGGGGTTCAGCTGAAATGGGCTGCCCTGCTTATTGTCACAGTTATCATCCCCACTATTGGAGGAAACATCCTAGTTATTCTTGCAGTGTCACTCGAAAGGAAGCTGCAGAACGCCACCAACTACTTTCTGATGTCGCTTGCTGTGGCTGATCTGTTGGTGGGACTCCTAGTGATGCCCATTGCCCTCATCACTGTTCTCTACAGTAAGTTTAGCATGGGACCTTGTGTTAGTCTGTCTCATCTTTGACACAAACCTGTACAATACAAAAGCAATAAATACTTTACTCTACCGAAAGAAACATGTCATTGCTCAATGCCCAGATCAATTCCTTGAAACCATTCTAATGAAATGTTGACCCAAATGATGAATGGCATTACATTTATACCTAGCTAGGTTTGAAATGTTTTTAACCCCCATGGGCTGACCAGTTTTAAACAGCCTTGGGTACTAGATCTATTAAACCCAGCAAACCATTACTAACAAATGTTCAAGACAATAATGTTTTAAAGTTGAGTGTAAGAGTGAGTGTGTCTGTGGGTGGGGGCATGACCAAATACAAACAAGTCCCCCATTTCATTGGAAAATTGTATTTATCCTTTATTAGTCTTACTAATTTACAAAGAAAAACAGGCCAGCTATGGGTAAGCAAAGGATAGAAAAGGATAAAAATAGTTTGTGAGCAACACTAGATACAATCGCGACTATCTCTAAACAAATTATTCTAGATGAAATATAACGAGATGGTGGACAATAAACATCCTACTTCCTTTGGCAGTGCTATGGTAGCAGTTGCACAGCTTGGAGTGAACTGTTCATCTAGGGGACCATTGTCCATAGGAATAAATGCTAATAAAAATGGTTTTATTTTACTTCCAGTGACAGTGCTGTGTAAATACAGCTGCATAGAAACTGATTTAGACTCCTATTCTCTATGTTTTAACTACAAAATGAAAACAAAAATCACGTTTGAAAGGCCTGCGCAAGTCAGACTGGTGACAGGTGCTGCTTTTGTCTATCTATCTTAATGCAGAGGCTACATAAGTAAGGGCTATGCAATTAATATATTACATCTAAGCTTCTAATAAATATATCTATGTCTGCCTACATGCTATCCACATTCAGATCCAAGGGTTTATCTCAAGCCCTGATAAAAAGTCCTAATCCTTAGGTTGAGAACCAATTCACTAAAGGTGTGAAAGCATTCATGTGTGCACAAGTGCATATCTTTGTGACTGATAAAAGTACAACTTCATTTAAAATACACCAATTAAATTTTTAGGTTGGTAGACTGGTAGAGTGAGATGTTACAGTTTATTAATCAACGACTGAAAATTTTGAGAGTGATTGTATATATACTTACTTATTAGTAAATAATAGACCTGCCCTCTAAAAGTCTATGATTCGAGTTTTCAGTCGAGAAGACCCCGAGTCGACTTGCATTTTATCAGCTAAAAAAGTTCTGTGATTTGACTAAGTCATTGTAAACAGAGCAATGCTGAAGCAACAGCATGGCGGGCTGAAAACTTTACAAACCAAGTCTTGTCTCAAAATGAACTCACCACAAAACTGTGGTGGAAGTGGAGAAGGGTAATGGAAACGGAGGGCAGCGCAACGCCAGACAGCATGAGGCAGTGCAACGCTACTCGTGTCCGTTTGTCTGGTGCTGAATGTTACTGAAGTCAGCTAAACCACTTTTGAAACAGACACTGGTACAACCTCCTCTACTGTTCGCCTGACAGCGCTGTCAGCAGCCCGGCAGGGGAGACACTCCGTGGTGCGCTAGGATTTTATAACTGAACAATGACATGGACCCACTTTTACTTTCTCTGTAGGCTGATATAGGAGTTAAGTGTGGGGTGGATTCTCTGTAGATGCACTGAACTGACACCAACTGGGCAGGGGCATGTCTCATATGTGTAGGTAAAGTGTACTGAAGAAAAAACAAAAAATATCTATAGACAAGCAAAAACAAGAACCAATGAACCACAAGCACATGATAAATTAATATACCAAAGAAAGGTTATATTGTCAATACCAGCAGAACATCACTGCTCTCCAGTGCTGCAGCAAACACACCCTAATGGCCAGTACAAGAAAAACTACCGCATGAGGCTGGCAGAGATATGGGTTTAGATAAAAGATCAAGCTAAATGCGAGGCCACAGAGCAAGGTACAAAATACAAAGTTTAAGAAGCTTCAATTTAAACCTGAAAGAGCAAGACAAGAATGTGACTGGATTACAGTTACACCTGTAAGGACTGCCAGTCATTTTCCACATCTGCTAGGCAGATGAATTCAAAGCATACAGGGAACAACTTGAAACATGTAAAGACATCTGCTTGTTTAAAATGTGAGCTGTGTGAACAGACACTGTTGTAAACTTAAATTATAGCACTGTGTGACAAAAAGAAAAACACTGCCGAGAAGATTTTTTTTCAGAGGATAGATGATTTGGTGTTGCTTCCTGAAGTGTCGTACATGCAAGGCATCGTCTTTCAACACATTACACTATAGACTGAATCAAAGTTTTCGTCGCTCTACTAGCCATATTATATATACACATTTTCTCTACCGCTCTATTCACTTCTCTTGTTTCTTTAAATTATTTTATTTATTTATTTTATTTCCAGCAGACAGGCATCTTGGGGGAGGATAAGAAACAGCAAATATACATACTGTTTCTTGGATAATTAACTGAGCCCATTCCTTTCAAAAAGCCTGAACTATCTACAATATAATCATTTTGACTTTTATCCCCTTTGCAAAATGACAAAGAAAAATTATGAAATAAGAAATAATGATGCAGATGACTTTTGTAATTTTTAAACAACAACAAATGTAACATAACCAATGCAATAATATGAATTCCTATGTAAGGCACTGACCACAGCCCTGTGTAACCAGAAACTGCTGGACATCATTTACCCTCCGTGAAATATACGCTGGCATTTTCAAAAGCAAACCATAAAAAGAACAATAAAGCTGTGTTGTTGTTTTTCTTTCCTTACTGTATGTTCTCAAATACACAATATAAAACACATACCTAGTGTTGGCTGTTGTTTCTTTTCTGCAACAATTACAAGGTTTTCAAAAGGTTTTGATAACATTATCCATTTAACAAGACTATGAAACTAATACGACAAAGGAAGTATTTGTCAATGAATAAGCCTTCCAGATGAAACCTCATCAAAACTATGACTCAAAAATTCCCCCAAGTGTGACAAGAAAGTGGTGCAAGGAAAAGAAGGGGAGGGTGGCTTAACAAAAGAAAATTATGCAAAGGAGTATTTCCAACATTTGCAATGTTAATAGGTGATGGGACAAAAGCCAGAACAATTACTTGCCAATTTTATGCCTGGAACTGAAAATAAACACTACTGTTGAGCATAGTATCTGGTACATCTACATAAAGAGCTTTTAGCTCCATAAACAGTCAGTGAACCCTCCTTTTTCCAGTAAAGTCATTCCTCACAGAGATAAACAAACACCAATCTTTTGCATGAGTGCTACTTCCAATCCTTTGCCATTGTGGTACATTTCCCATAACTGGTAGCGTGCAAGACCAAATACTTTTTGAAATGAAAAAGAGTTATACCACATGAGTAAGTTATAGGGAGTTACTAATTGTAGAGACACTACCACAGATACGTGATGTACAATTTGTGTTTTAAAAAGAAAAACAAAACAAACAACAACAACAACAACAACAACAACTGCAAGACAACTGTTTATTGTCTTACTGGACTAATTTCCTTCTCATCTTGTCTTTAGACTCTGACTGGCCTCTTCCAGAGCCCCTCTGTCCCATTTGGCTGTTCCTTGATGTGCTGTTTTCTACTGCATCCATCATGCACCTATGCGCCATTTCATTGGATCGCTACATTGCCATCAAGAAGCCAATCCAACACAGCCAGTACAAATCCAGAGCCAAAGCAATGGTGAAGATTGCACTGGTGTGGCTCATATCCATTTGTAAGCATGTCAATTCAGATTTTTTTTTTAAAAACTTAACTTCTCTTTAAATTTTACAAAACTCTACAGTAGTCTTTACTTTTATGAAGTTATTTCTCAGGAACAGTCTGATTTCTTGACATAAGATCCATGGCAGACCTGGTTTATAGACCCAGAAATATTTGCTAAATGCAATAAAAGCAGATACTATATAAACAGCAACCTGTTAGCAACAGAATACAAATATGGGCAATATGGCTTGTGCATCCAAAGCAAGCTGCACTATTGTTGTGGCTAATTAGGTGTAAAAATAAGGCACTAACCCCAAACACAGTTTGTTACCTGCCGGCAAAACATATCTGATCTCAACAGCAACAGCTAAAATGTTTGGCTGGTAATAATAAGTTTAGCTTTACAGTAAGAAACTAAAAAAAGTAGCTTCTGGCCCTTATGTTTAACACTACAGTGTAAAAATTTGGCCAAATTCACAAAGCCATTAATGCTCAGTGCTCAATGCCCAGTAGTCAGACCACTAAAAGCACAGTCAGTTTGGCTGATGGTTTTGGTTTCATTTGAGCTTAATTTCATGACCAAAGCCAGAAGATCAGATGGAATTAAGGGAGCAGCACTCAACACTGCTGACTATATACTGGTGCTCAGTTTAAGAGGGATCATGGCAGGCAATGGATGATTGGTTTACATTATTTTAAAACCAAAAAAGGAACTCTTGCCATCAGAGCTTACCTCGTTATTCCTGACACTATTCTTTCATTAAACACTAATCTTTTTTCTACTTCTACCATACTCATGAAATAAGTGTTAAAACAATCAAAAACAAAATAATTCAAGTGTCAGGAGTTCATCAATATTACAAAAAGGTAACTGCCAATGTTTGCCAATATTAATTATTCCTCTCATTTTCCAGGTATCGCAATCCCAATTCCAATTAAGGGGCTTAAGAGCTACCATCTTCCCAACAACATCACCTTTAACAGTAACCACACATGCCTGCTGAAAACAGACACCTTCCGGGAGTTTATCATGTTTGGCTCTTTGGTAGCATTCTTCATCCCTCTGACCATCATGTTGGTCATCTACCTACTTACTGTCCAGGTGTTGCGCAAAAAGGTTTATTTGCTCAGGTCAAAGGTGACTCAGCGCTTTGGCTACCCAACATTCTCCACAGTTTTTCAAAGGGAACAGACTGTAACTTCACCTCAAGTTGACCAACTGAACATGCTTGACAGCAGACTTCCCAGGATGCAAGAAAAATCAAATGCGGGCACAACAAACTCTCCTACAGGAGATGAAATGTCCTTTCGGAGAATGTCAACAATGGGCAAGAAGTCAATGCAGACTCTGAGCAATGAGCAGCGCGCCTCAAAAGTGCTAGGCATTGTCTTCCTCCTGTTCGTAGTCATGTGGTGCCCTTTCTTCATTACTAATGTCACCTCTGTGCTATGCACCAGCTGTGATGTTCGTATAATTGACCGCCTTATGGAGATCTTTGTTTGGGTGGGTTATGTGTCGTCAGGCATCAACCCGTTGGTTTACACCCTATTCAACAAAACTTTCAGGCAGGCGTTCACGCGTTACATCACCTGTAATTACAAAAACTGTGCTAGTCATGGGCCAGGAAGGCACCCAAGGGCATCAAATGCAGATCGGACCCTTACACGGATTTCATTCAGATCTTCCATGGCAGAAAACTCTAAACTGTTCATGAAACGGGGAATGAAGAATGGCATTGGAGCAGTTAGCTACCAAAGTCCACTGAGGTGCCGGCAAGCACCTGTACAATCATCCAGTGGTGTTGTGTTAGACACAATGCTCCTGACTGAAAATGAAGGTGGTAAGCAGGAGGAACATGTTAGCTGTGTATAGAGATACCAGACAAATTAATCCAATAAAAAAAAAAAAAAAAAGGGAGCACTTTTAGTGGATCAGATTTATAGTGCAAACTTTTTATCTCTTTAAAGACAAAGGCAAAGACAAATATTCAAAATGCATGATTACAATCTGCTGTTACTCTCAATTTGATTGACAAATCATTTAATGTCAGTACTTACTGTACACTCCAACAACAACAAAATCTAACCTGTTGTTGTCGGATGCTGCTGATGTTTGTTTAAAACAGTAATTTTCCATTTTTTTACAAATCAAAAGCAAAACAAGGCAATATTTTCAATTATGATAATAATAACTCCTTCATTATATATGTGACTATATAGGGACAAAATATTACACTATGGGCCTTTAAGACAAGCCAACAATGTGAATTCTCAAAGATAGCAAGACAGAGCAGAGCAGAAGAGAGTTTGAGTTTTCAAACGTTATAAAACTGTAACCTTGAGATGATCTGTAACAGGTCAACTAAAAAAAAAAAAAAAAAAAGAACACAAGAGGATATGAAAGATCAAAAGTCAACAAAATTCAGGCCACCAAACAAAATGTGAGGAATGAAGACATAATGATAACCTGGAAACTCTCTGTGAATGCAGTATACAATATATTCCTATGCTGATCCTTCAACTTTGGGTCTCTTATATTTTGTTAAGACAACCACAACTCTTCCTTTCAAATCTCTTCCGCAACAGACACATTTAATGTATTGCACTTTTGAAATGATACTTATTGTATTTGCCGGACCTTTGGGAAGCACTCTTGTATGTGTATTGCAGCCTGATGTTTTGATATGTTTCCAAATAAAAGACTGTATATAAGAAAGAACAAAATCCAGACTAAATGGAAACCTAAATGTGTTCAATAAAATATTTTGTGCTAAACTGAAAGAAAACTGCACCAATTCTGAATATCCATGTAATTTCAATGACTACACTCTTACGCTAGTATGATTTTATCAGCAAGTAAAACTGTCTTCATGAACCGCCGTTGACCAAAGCACAACAGGACAGCCAAATAAACAGTGTAAATTAGACAGCCTCAAAAGATCAGCAAATAGCAAATACCGGAATAACGGCAAGTAAGGACACTTTTTCCCCCAGTCCCTTTATGCTTAACAATTGCAGTTTGTAGCCTTTTTGTAAGCAAGAATACCGTAGACTTCCAAATACATAGTACAGTATAATAATAATAGTTTAAACAGCCTAAATTAAACCTACTTAACAAAATATAGACAGTGTTTGATCAATGTAGCAAGAAATATGAGATTTGGATAAGGCCGCACGAGCTTGGTATGCAAGTTTGGAGTGTGTCGTCGTTTTATTATTACCTAGATCGACCCTGTCTCATTGTTAATGAACAGAAACTGTTGATTTTGTAAGAATAGCAGAGACTTAAGATGTTTGAACTTAAAGCTGTCCTCCTTGTGTGCAAGTGTGCATGTTGGGGGAGTAGACAGAGTTATCCTTGAGCCATTAGGGTGGGAAATTGGAGAAGAGGAGGCCAACTGAATTGTTCTGGTTCAGAAGTCTTTCTAAACACAGTGAAGATTTACACAAAGTTTATCTAGCGGCCAATTGATCACGCAGAATATCACAGCCTTTTTTGGGCTTAAAAATGTACGCCCTGATATTTGTGCACTGGCTAGGCGCTCTGTTTAACACTGCTGGTCTCTGATTGGTAAATTCACGTCGGCGTAAGAGTGATTAATCTCTATGAACTGCCAGGGAAGAATATGTGTGAGTGACAGTGACAATTACGTCCAGCTTCCTCTGACAGAGGAATACCTTCCATGAAAACCAGGAAGTCATTATAAATTCTAAACAACAGTGCATCCAAATTCTCCTATCACACCACAGAGGAGCCGTTAATGTCAAACTACATCTCATCAGCAGTACAAATCACCATTTGTTTTAAACATAAAAATGTTGGCAGTGCTTTTACAGGTCCTTATCAAATAAGGACAAATGAGTTTGTTATTATTTTAATATTTTGTACAGAAATAGTAAAAACATTTCAGTGTCATATTTGCAATACATTTGACAACCCAGGAGATTACACTGAATATTGTACAATGGAAGTAAATGTCTAACAGTTTTCTACAAACCTGTTTTTTCTATTCAACAAAGAGAGCCAAACTACACAAATGCAGTGTGCAGATAAATAACTGGAATTTTGGCCAAGACCGTGAGGCTCCAAAGAGAAAGCCCTCTGGTACATGTAGAGAAACTGAACAGTGCTCATAGCTCAAGTAATTCAGTGTGGCCCTTACCTGAACAAGATGAAGCCAATGGACTCGACAGCAGCCCTTCTGACATCATCATTCACATCACTCACCTTAATTAAGATAAGCAAAGCAGTCAAATCACAAAAGCTGATATTGAGACTCTGCAATTAACCTTAATGATGTAGCTTACTTACTACTCACATTATGAGGAATATGCTCTAATATCACACCATCTAATAACTAAAGCTTGTATAAGGTGCCACCTACAGGACAACAAGTTGTTCACACCTTTGAAGTGTGTTGCATTTGCAAATGTAGCCACTGAAAACACAATGAATGGCATATACATAAATAATTAAACTGTAATGTCATAATCTTACTCTTTTTCCTTGTTAAAATGAAGTGTTGCAATGTTAGCCCTGCAGTGAATTCAGGTGGTTCTAATAATTGGTACTGGTTTTAACAAAAGATGATGTCTGAAGCTAAAAGGATTCAGAACCTTTAGTACAGCTTCAGGCACAAGTAGGAAAACACTGATGTCCTATGTTAAAGCTGAATGTGAATCTTATGATTTAAGCATGGACAAATATTTCACTCATAATAGAAAGTTATATGGATTTTTCAAACAAACAATCACAGTATTCAACTAATTTGAATTATGATGCCAGCCACAGTTGTGCAGCCCGGGCCTGTCGGCATCTGCTTCGCTGCCAGCATGATAAACTTAGTCTTAGTGCCTTAGTGAAATAATGTGTTGTGAAGAGGGCCAAACAGGAAACACTCACAGCGACATGTAGCAGGCGTCGGATGGCTTTGTTGTTTCCAGAGCCGCAGTAGGCCATGCCCACCGTGTACATACCAGAGCGCCGCAGGATGGGGTCCTATCATAGACAGTGAAGCAAAGCAGAGCTTTGAAACTTATCTGACTGTATCTGGATGCGCAACCACAATCAACATAGTTTGAGTAATTTCCCACATCAAGTAGATTCCTGGCACAGAGTACAGAGGAAGAGCCTCACGTGTGACATGAAATACACACACAACCCAGGTTTTTGAGGACATGCAGGACTCAATAGATCAAATATTGGAACTGCACATTATACCTTCCATGCTTATGGAAAGTAATGACCTAGTAAGATACACTGAGATTATATTTAAGTACCCTGCACTCTTCTTCACAAGGGATTAATCAAGCTCATGTCATTCCATTTCATATCATATGTATTGTGTTACTGTGTGCATAAACTGCACCAATGCCATGAAAACAAAGTACTGCAACCTTCATTGTTGTTGGAAAATAAAAACAACTCAGAGCTAATGATGTACATGACATGCTTTCTGATGGCTTCTCAGCCTTACCTTGTCTCTGCAGAGGCTTTCAATGAGGGTATCAGCCTCCTCCATGCGTCCATACATGACCAAGGCAATCCCCACTGCCAGACCACGCAAGATCTTCTCGTGCTGTGTCTCCTGAGCATAGCCTACCATGTCCTCAATGGCCTGGGCTGACTTTGAGCCCAGCATGACCAGACCCAGGGCCAAACCTGCAGCTTCACCTGAGAGGTTACATGATATTGTCAGCATGGCTTGTTTTGTTTTTTTCGTCTTTTAAAAATCTACTAAATTATACTTAACAGGACTGCATATCATAGATGTTGGTAACATCAATATTCATAGCATACTAGACACCTTTTTGCTTCTATATATTTGTTTAGCTAAACGTCATTCTTTCAAAAACACAATTTTCATTTTCAAGCATTTCAAAAAGGGCTTCTTTTTTTTAATAAGCAGAGTAGCGAGGATCAAAAACTAGTTAGCCACCCTGCAATTCAGAAAACCTTTCTGTTGTGAGTTTAGTCCAAGGCCTACACACCAGTAACAGCATCATCCTGGTACAAGTTGGACTTGAGGAGGTCGTAAACATCCTGTCTGGCTGTGCCCAATGCAGCCAAACCAAGGCCAAGGGCGCCACCATGACGGACAATCTGTGAAACAGAAGAAGAAAATCGACCATGAGAGATGAAAAACTGAAAATATAAATGAACCAATTGACAGTGACTTAAGCCAGCTGCTTGTCTCATCTACAAAACTTAAACTAAAACACTATATTTTTTTGTAGACACAAACTCTACACAAAGTCTTATTTTATTACTTCAAAACTGATGATTCTCTTCTTTCAGCAATCATTTCATGAGTCACATTCAAGCATATATTTGACAATGAACCAGCATTCCAAGTAAACGTCAAAAAACTCACATCATTGCTGGCGTTCTTGAGCTGACTGAGCAGGTAGTCAATGATGTCCCCGCCATGGTTGGCATGAATGAGTCCCAGAGCGTACAAGCCTCCTCCCTCCTGGTAGGCCGAGCCAGGGGAGGTGTCTTTGGGCAAGTAGGTGGCCATTAACTGGAGAGCCTCTTTCTCATGACCCTGAAAAACACAGCATGTTATGTTCAAAATTGAATCTGGAATAAAATTTGTTACGTTTTTTTGATTTGCACTATATTATCATAGTGACATAAATTTACCTTGTGGATGACACCCAGACTTGCTGTGGCTGTGAACTTTGCCCAATTGGTGGCTCTTGCAAGCCATTCCAAGTTTTCTCTACAAGGTCGAACAAAAACCTTTGAGAAACATACTCCATGTGACATTTAGACCAATCTCTCTATGCAATCTATGAAACATGTGTTTCCATTGTGACTGTACAATTACCTGAGGAACTGGTCACTTGTGGTTCCTGTGTGCATGAAAGAGTTGGCTATTACTGTGGCTGTGTGGCACACTGAATTTCGGACTGCATCCTGGAGTGACAGAGGAAACAAACAAAAAAGGTCAGGAGGAAGCTGTATCAGCAAATTCAGTGACTTTGCACAATCTGCAGTTCATCTGACTGCCACTTTTGTTCTCTAAGCCATTCATCTTGTTGCGAGCCTATATTACCTTTGTGTTTTTGAGGATCATTAAATCTGTGTTGTTATTTCGGATTAGAAACTGTAAATGCAGCTCAATGGCCATCTCCCCACTAAGGATTTTGATCATCTTGGCGTTCTGGTCTTTGGGCTCATCTTTCTATAAAAACAGAGAGGCAATATGATGATTTGTCAACCAAAACAAAGTTGCTCTATTTCAACACAGAAAAAATGATGGGGCACCTTGTATCACAAAAGTGCTAGAGTACAAAACAACCCAAAGAGCTTACAGTTTCTGCTGGTTTTCCAGCAGGGGAGCTGCCAGCCTTGTCATCTGTCTCCATTGCATCACTTTAAAACACACAAAAAACAACTTTCGTCAGTGTTGAATAATTTCATCACAAGTAACTAACTCGATGACTCAAATAAGCCTATGTACAGTTTCAGTTAGAAGCCCCAGGTCTCCCATTTATTCACTGTACTTGGCCTAATGGTCCATAAGATGTACATGTATATTAGAGTTTATTTAAACTATAATGTTAATGTCTTTAGTTAGATTATTTTTAGAAGGTATAAGCAATGCTATGAAACAGATGGACACCAAAGAACAAAGCGTGTAGGGCTCAATCCTAAATATTCTGACATTGAATTATCTGAACTTGTCCTACTGGTATTTTCAATGTTCAGTGTTCTTAGATAAATCTTTTTATGCCATGATTGGAAAGTTGGAGAGTTTTTAGTTACTTTCCTAGTAACTCATAGCCTAATAGAAAGTCTAAAAAGACATTTTCTAAAGCTTAAATCAGAGCCATTAGCAGTGAAAAGTCCCTAAGCCTTTGTGAACATGACCAAGACCCAGTGCTTCAGCCTAGGTATTAGTGTGTCTTTATCTCGCTTCCCCTGCCCACCTGTCTTTGTCTGGTGTGGACACAGTGCCAGTATTTGTAGAGCCAGGGACTGCAGGGATAGGTGTTCCAACGGTCCGCAAATTCTGGATCACAGAGGAGAGGAACTGCTGGCTGGCGCTCTCATACAGGTCAAAGCAGATCTGATAGGCCATCAGCAGGTTGTCCTCCTTCACTAACTTCTCCAGGATGTCACTTACAGCCTGCGGGTCATCCAGGAATATCAAGCACTAGAGAGGTGAGGAGAAAAAATTATTGGAGAGTGATTTTAGGTTCTGACTTTCTGACTTGTCTGTTCTGTTAGGAGAGGTGTTTCTATTCTTTAGCCTACCCCCATTGATATAATGGGGTGGCCAAAATAATAGAAACACCTGTCAGTATAACGCCATACAATTCAACAGCACCACAAACTACAGCCTCGAAAATTACCATAAAGTTGAATCAACACCACTCTAAAATAGTTTAAACAACTAAACATTATAACCTTTATGAAGGTAGGATTTCCTGCAGGGCTGTTGTATTAGACTGCAATAGTTTCAGCTAGGTGTATCTAATAAATTGGCAACTGAGTGTATATAACAGCAACATCAGCAGAATAAATATCCAAACCTACATCAAACAATGCAAGCAGTCAAAAAATTACATTCACAAAGTGTAAAAGAACATAAAATAATAAAATTCCCAGACAACAAACTAGGGCTGAATGACTGGTTCAAAAAGCACCGAACATCAAAATGTTGATTAACTTCTTGAATGCAAAGAGAATGTGTCCTAAAAGTATCCTTACAAACCAGGGTTTGTGTTGGAGAAAATATAAACTCAGTAAATCAAATATGTTATACTAAATACTAAAATATGTTATACTAAATACTAAAACTGATTAGAACATTTTAGAACCAATATATCACAAGAAGGAAGGATGGAAGGATTCATTACATTGGTCAGGTTATTCAGGGAGATGATGCATACAGTGTTTTTGAGGATCTGATTGTTACCTGACAGACATTGATGAAATCAGGTTTCTCCAAGTTCATGTAGAGCTTGACCAGCACCCGCAGCACCTCATTGCGGAACTTCTTATTCTGCATCAGGGACATGCACACCTTCAGGCTGTAGGCAAGGAGACCACTCACATCATTCTGCATGAGAGGAGAAAGAAAAAAGTAAGAATTATCAACATATGTCATAACAAGGAAGAACAAATTCTGTACAATCAACAGCAGTAATCAAAATCTGGACTGTACAAGTTATGTACTGTAAAATTCACCAGGACAAACATTTACTGTATTTAAATGAAGTAATTCTCGTAAACTCTGTCAAAGTTTTGGGGCATTATCATGCAAAGTATGTTAGACTCTTGTACTAGACTTGGGGTTATTCTAGTGAGTATTAAAGCTAGCAGTAGATGTTATAACAAACTAATCTTAAGTCAGCTGTGAATGACAATAGCGGCTTACCGATTCTAAGATGGTCTTCTCAAACATGTCAAGTCGCCTGGTCTCCAGGGCGATGCCAATGGCCTGCTTGTACTTGTGATCGTCTAGGCAACGCAGGAACATCTTGTTGACAATGCCCTCGAGGCGGGGGTCGATGCTTTTCTTCTCCTCGTCCTCTGGCAGTTCGGCATTCTCCACCCGCAGCTTGGTGTAGTGGTCAATGCATTTGGCTAGCAGCAGACAAATAAAAGGGATAAAAAGAGGGGTTCCATTTCACTGAATTCAATGATGTAATTCAAGTCAATATCTTATTCCCATATGTAATTCATTGGCTTTCTCTACCAGAAAGCCCTGGTAGGTTTGTAAACTGGAGGTAAGAAACATGTTTTTTTTTTCCATTTAAGTTATTTACTTCACACTGGCAAAAGTATCAGTGTCACAGCAGTATCCAAACAACAGAAATGTCACAATAACACTAAAGACGCAGGTAAATGAGGTCAAGTATTTTCACTCACCAATGATGGTCTCCACATATTCTGAGTCATCAGTGACATTGAAGAGATCTCCAGCTCCAAGAGCATAGTTCAGAGATTCCTCAAAGGCTCCGAGGTGGTAGAAAACCTTAGAGGCCACCAGGGCAGCAAATGCTCTGCTTCGAAACGTCTCATCCTCATACAGGACCTCGCTGTGAGGAGACAACAGATGGTTACATAAGACTGAAAATTTGGGCTAGCAAGAAATCTTTTTTTTTTTTTTTTTAAATCACTATTGAATGTAAATCATAAAATCTAAATGATATGTTCTCTGTCCCACAGAGCAGTTTGTGCCACAAAGCAGCAAACTTTGAAATTAGGAAGGATGCAGAGATCTGCTTAAGAAACCTTCTACTCAATCATACATGCTGGAAGAACATTCAGTACTCTACTTGTGATTATGAGGCACATTGCACGCTGGACTGCCCTGCTACATTTCGTCTGCATCTAGTGTATCAATACTGTCTTGAATGTGTCACCACTTGTAAGGCAGGTGATATTGTCACGCAACTAGTATACTTTGAATTAAAGTGAATGTTTCACCCGACTACAGAGAAAGAATGAAACTAGAAGCTTAAGTTATTGCTGCCTAATGTAACATTCTTATGTCAGTTATAGTATCCAAGATCATCAATAATACTTACATTTTATCTACTGATCCAGAAATTTCAGCCCAGAAGTCATTCACAATGGAGTTTAGCTTGTGAAGAGCAAACTCCTGCAAGTGAAACAGAGATGTTGTAGATACATTATTTACATGACATTTCTGTGTTAACAGACACACACTGCATTTTTTCATTACATGAGATCCAGTTTATTTACTCAATATCTTCCATAGTTTGGGGCCATGAAGGAAGCCGTGTTCAAGGTGCAGTCAGTATCGAGCTTGAACTTCTGTGTTATCATCACTCAAGTCTTATACTGGAAGACTGTAGAACGTTAGCTCTTAAGAAGGCTGACTACAACCACGATTATAAAATCCCATGGCCCATCTTGCACTGGAATTCAAACCAATGAAAGCAAATGCAGTACAGACAGATCAATAAATACTGTATGCCTTCAACTGTATGTGCCTCCTTTTCTGTAGAGAGAGAACATCATGCCACACTTCAAACCTCTAAGGAAACCTCCAAGAGCCACTCTTCAAACTGACATATAGTACTTTAACAAATGTGATTGAGTGAAACAGTTCTCGAAATTAAAGTTGTATTTAAATAAGCTGCTTGGTGTATTGCATGCATGACAAAAGGCTTTACAACTGGCTCCTTAGTAAACATTTCAAGAGGAGCCAGTGTCCTAAAATGAGTGCACTTCTGAATGGTGTTAAATTATCTCTGTATGGGAGCTAGCCATCTTCAGGCACCTGGTCCACCACTCTACAACCAGTTCTTACCTTGAGCTGTGGCTCCTCCTCATCAAGGAGGGAAATAATTCCAGCTAAAAAAAAAAAAAAAAAAAAAAAAAAAAAAATTACCATATAACATGTTACATATAACATGAGGGTTTAAGGACTTACATATTCAAATACAGTAATTGTTCAGAATAATTCCTTCATCAACAGACGTTAGATTCCAGTTGCATTTGATTAAAAGTTTACCCATTCAAAATAAATTTAAAGTTTAAAGTGGGATTATTCAAATACTAGGACACCAACTATATTTAATAAAAACACCTGCAGATTATAGCTAACTCCACAACTAACAGGAAAATCAGATGCTAAAAACATTGTAACGTAGCAGAAAGAACAGGTTCAATGGTCAAATCATAAGCTGTTTTGCAAAAAACTAATACACTGACAGTAGGACGTATTAAGAGACTAAAACTGAATAAAGGGATGTGATCATTTTAACACGTGTTTCTTTGGGAATTATTTCCAAGATGAAAAACCATTCTTGTGTTTATGTAAACATAAACTTGAACACCATATAATCAAAGCTGAATAGCTAGGACTCTGTAACTTACATTGTACTGAGGAGTTGTACAAGACTGTTAGCATTAGCGTTAAATGAACTTACTACGAAATCCTATATTTTAACAGCCGGGCAGTGAATAAAATCGTGGCCTAGTTATACCACAGACACATTGCGAAGAGTTCTTCCTTCCTGAAAAATATTTTGGTGGATTTATTAGCTATCACCGGTTAACGGCTGACAGACAACTGCTACATTAGCTGTGTGACTCAGCTAAATCAATGGCAGATAGCTAAAGTTACGGCTAGCAAAATGAGAACACTTTCTACGACTCACCGGCAGATGTTATCATGATTGGCTCTTTATTCCCTCCTCAGCCCCACGATCCTGGTTCGACGGTGGAGTTCCGTGTGTTTTTTTAGGGAGATAAAGAAAATAAAAGAGCTGTAGTATGTGGAAAAAGCACTGCAGTAAAACAAACGCAGCCCCCGCTAACTTCTTTTTGTCCAATACCGCAAGTCCCCTTCTAAAGGACCACCGAGTTGGCTGGCCTCTTTTTAGCCTGATTAAAAATACACAGAAATGTAATATTATCCATTGTATCCTCGTAGGTCGGATCAATTCGTAGTATCTTAATGAATATTATATTACGCGTTCTCATTGCATTTAAAAGGAATTATGGAAATACAGTTATTGAACGTATCCGATTTATGGACTGGCTTTTCTAAAAGTGGCCTATCGTGAATCAGTTATTTTGCCTCTGTACAGTTTACGTCTCAAACGACGATGTTCATGGATATCGAAGGTACAATGTGGCTGTGATGCCAGTAGTATAACAAAATATATGACAGTGATTAAGTACTGTATACCCAGTTGCCAACAAATCTCCCAGTATCCTATTTTTAGTCTGTTGAAATGATAGGCAGAGAATGTCCTTTTTAACACTGCTGCACACGCACACGCTTAAATGTGTTTATTTACATATTTATTTAAATGTACATACCAGTAGCATACATACATACGTAAAAAGTAGTTTTATCAATTTCTGTTACAGATAATGCCATTGTCAATAGCGCTCATCTAAGGAACGCAATTCTAATAAATTAAAGCGAAAAAAAATATTCACATTGCTTGACCATGGCTGGATTAAGCTGCTGGGCCCCTATTAATGAAGCAGGACCCCACTTAAGTACCTTATTATGTCAGTTGATGTTGTGCTTTGGTGATGTATATTCTCAAATAAATTGTCAATGAAATTAGCACAAACCAGATGACACACAACAAGCCTGGGGCTTTTGAGGCCACTGGAGTTCTGGGCCCAGTTGGTAATCCAGCCCTGTGCTTGACTAGGCTACTACCATCATGTTAAAGCAGTACTTTTACTGTTAACTTTCTAGCCTAGCCATACTGCAGTTTCAACGTGTACCAAAATAACAGACCCATCTATATCTAGGCCTATATCCAGAAAAAACAAGAAAAAAGAAAAACTGTTGTTAAATGATGTGATATAGTTCTTTTGACTAACTGATCAACAGTTACTTAAATCAGCCCCAAACACACACAGAAAATCCCTTTGTGACTAACCATTGTACATCAAAGACAAGGTGTAAATCAGCAGGATGGCAACAAATTTGACCATTTATACACACATATTGCTTCAGGGAGAGAATCATGTTGGCTCAGCAGTGGGAATATTGAGCACCATGAATAATCACTGTAACATGTAGTAAGGCTCTGTAGCACCATGAGGCTAACTCTCTCTTCACAGTAAAAACAGGATTGTCTACAGTGATATGCCTCCAGCCACAGATCATGTGTCATGACATCAGCTGCCTCCAGCTGATTCTCCTTCCACAGGAGGTCCAGCAGACAGGGCATTGGTTTTCAGAGGGATGCTTTCCTCTACACTCCCAGTGTCACCTGAAAACCCCCCCCCCCAACATATTTACTTTGAGTTTAATGAAATTAACATGATGTTAATTGTATTAACACAAGTATTTCTCTGCTCTCTCTATATATGCAAAGTGTTGAAACAAGGTGTCAGTCATGGCTAAATAAATTATTTCACATTATCAGACAACACTGTTGTGTGTAGGATCAATCTGATGGCCAACGCATTCCAGAAAATATTTTCTTGTTAAGTTTTTTTTTCTTTCAACTTGCCTTATGTGCTTCAACTTCAGTCAGTGATTTCCTGAATTTCCTGAGTTGGGGGTAAGTCACTGTTTTACCAAAATGCTAAATATTTTGTAGCCACACTGCATTCTGGCATTTTGAGGATAAACTGGTCTTTTTTCCCCCCTATATGTGACTATTGATCATCACTACATGCAATCTGATCCAAAGAGAAGCCCATGAAGAGTGAATGTGTGAATGTCTTTGTCTGTCTGTTGGCCCTGTGATAGACTGGTAACCTGTATCCATACCTTTTGCCCATGTAGTGCATTTTGGGTTAGGTTCCAGTACACTGAGAACCCTGAACAGGACTAAGATGGTGTATGGAATGGATGAACAAAAGAAAAGTTGAAAGAAAATATCCTGTAGGACTGGAAATTCCTGTATAGCTCAGTAAAACTGAACTTCGGGACGATGCTGCTACCTCTTTGCCTGCTGGTTGAAGAGTTGCTGGCCTGGCCTCTGGCTCCTCTTCTCTGAGGCCAGAACAAACATTGGAATGGCCAGAAAAGCGGGTTCCCTCTATCCCTGGTATTATCTGAAAGGCAATAATAAGCGTTTAACAATTTGGCAGCTTATCTAAGAGCCTAATTGTTTCATGAATGCTCCTTTTGTTCCCAGGTCTTTGCAGCCATGCCTGGGAAGAAAAATGTGTGCACAAATGTGTGGTCTTGTGAATGTCATGGACTGACCTGCATGGTGGAGTGCACTAACAAGTCACGACAGTGTTTGCCAAATATTCCTGCAGGAACTTGCACTGTGACAGTGCTCATTCACGAGTTTACAATGATCTTATCATAAATAAAAGTATTATATATACACACACACACCATGATATCAATGCCTATTGTATTGCTTTAGTTACTTCTATGGTTCTCTAAATTTATGGTTTACTTTTATCATTTGCTAAGGCATCGCCACTTTCCTACCAGTAATAAGTACATAGATGAGTTGTAAATTTAGTTCTGTTAATCTGTAGTTCCCAATTTTAGCAATTAAAAATATTTTATGCATCATCAAATCTGCATGGTGCCCTGGTGAAACACACCAGAGTTCAAATTTCACGTTGACAGGCATCCGCCTTGCTGACGTGTGCTTGAGCAAACAGAAAAAAACTTACCGAGTTTACATTATACTAAACTAATTGCAGGAAGAAAATAATGTTTGCTCTGGACTGATACGTATACAACTAGCCTACTTAAAGAACATGGACAATGTATGTTATTACACCTGCTGTTTGAGATGAATATATAACTTTGCAGGCGTTTTTCTTGATGCCGAGCATTTTTTCTTCTGTATTCGGGATGAAACAGCCGACCCATATTGTTTCTGGTGAATGTTTGTGGAACACTGAGCGGATCAGACGCTCCAGGAGTTGCGCACACTGATGCGTCTCGGCACTCTCCTGCCTGGTGCGTATTAATCCAATCAGAGCTGGTCTGGCGATTCGGGCACGTTTCGTACGTGCCTTTACGTCCCTTAAGATCTCTTTTAGGCACAGTTCGTTTGAATTTTTGTTGAGAAATGTCTGTCTGAAGATTAATATGATGATAGGAGAGTCTATTGTTCGCTTTGGGCTGTAAATGTTTGCCCTCCTCGTTGCTGTTCTCTGAACGTTGCCACTGCGCGTTGGCCGCTTCTCTTTCTCCCTGTCCTCTCCCACCGGACAGTCTCTCAAATCCTTGGACCTCGCCGTTAGAGGCATCTCATTGCTTTTAACAGTCTCTGCCTTGCAGCAAGTGTGGTTTGCACTTTCAGTATCGCCGTGACTGCTTAGCGGAGAAGAGTGGGTCTGTCCGATGCTGTTCGCCAGGCTGCCAGGAAACATGTCACGGACGAACTCCTGCAATATTCCAGCGTCATCCCCGTGCACCTCTTTACTGTCACATGCATCACTCACCACATAAATCCTCTCTTTACCTCCGATCAAAGCTATAATCTTCTGAAACTCCCTCTCCTCCTCGGGCAGCGTGTCCTCCTGGGAGGCCGAGTCTGCCATCCTTCAGCAATTACGGCTGCGCGGATCCGTTTTATTTACAATGAGCCGTCAAGCCATTCACTACCATCTTCCTGACCGGTGAAGTGCAGAAAAAAACTCCCTCATGGTCATCAGGAACACCCGTAGGGAGGGTGGGATAAAGACTCAGCGTCTAATTCTATTGGTTGGTCAGTTTAGTGGGCGGGCCAATTTTCAGTGACCGCACGCAACACAGGCTTGTTACAGGATAATGAAGTTAATCTTTAATGGAAAACTAAACACAAAACAATGATGATAAACAAGATCATATCAACAGCAACATCGGCTTCAAGAGGAGAGAATAGTTATTTTTTCAGGAATTTTTCATAAACAATCCAAGAGATCCTGGGATGGACTGTAGATGATGAAATCAGGGTGAGGAGGTCACTCTCTTTATTCCCACTATTCTCATTGAAAAGAGTCCTGCCTTGTTCTCTCCAATGTTGTAGATTCCTGGCTTCTCAACGAAAAGAAGAAACAAAGAGAGGACAGTCATAAGCAGTGACTTCAGCATAAGAGCTTCACTTGTCTAACCTGCTTTTTCTACATGATTGTTCAAATAACTTCAGCTACGCTTGAATTCTTTGTAAGATCAAAAATACCTTTCACCCCTAACCCCCCCACTAAATCAGCAGTCTAGAGTTCTTGAGACTCTAATCCCTAATCCACCCACTCCTGTTCTTTAATTAAAAGGTGCTGTCAGTCTGAAATACCACTGAGTTCATGAATTGAAATATAAATTAGATAACTTCAGCTACTGATTCTGTGGGTTTGCCTCATTGTTTACTGATGAATAAATGATAAACCAGAGGTTTCAGTCCTCGACCTTTAGACTGGCTGAACATTGATTAGTCGGGTGGTGTGTTTGTTGTTTGACTTTTCTTCAAACAGAATCTCAATGCACTTGTTTCATCACGTCATTGCAGTCCAACTGACTGACTGAGGTATCTGCTTCTCTGGGTATTTAATGTCTAACATATCTTGTATGCAAAATAAACACTGTTGATATTCATTTCAATCTTCTTTTTTTCACCAATAATGGTGAAAAATTGTAGTTGATCATATCTGTAATCCCTCCCAACTACATGCACAGCAGATACCACAAGGGAAAGCTGCAGCAGCTCACACTGAAATCATAAAACTACAGTTAATATCTGTGATCTCTGTTGCCCTTTTTGCTTTTTTAGCAATTTGAAGTGCACAATACGCATCTCTATGTCTTTAAAATTATTTAGGTGTGATGGTTAAGCTACTGACCTCTTTGTTCAGGGAAAGGAGGAGCTGAGGGTCAAGAAGCTCACTTGGACCAGTGAGAGAGACACGGAGACCTAAGCGAACTGGAAAAAAAGTGAAGTTCTCATATGAATTGTATTATAGTGATACTAAAAAGGCCTCGTTGACATTATCATCTTTGATCAGTAACATCAACTGAAATGGTTTCTACAAGTTTGCACGTGCCATCATTGTTGCAAAAAAGATGACACAAACAACTGTTTTGACAGCTTATATTCGGACCAGAATGATTTTGGTCTTTAATTAAATATCAGATATCAACCAGTCATTTCGTCTTTGGTACGCTGGAGGATGTTCATTATTCAAAAGATTAAAAGAATCTGTTTCTTTTCATGTTTTTATTTTTCATCTAAATCTGCAATAATATGTTTGTAAATAAATTAATCTTTCAATTTGGCAATACCATGTATCCCAGAGTTTCCTCCTTATGGAATCAAGTCAGACCACATTTTATACACACAGCAACACAATGTCCTTTCCTTTAAGAATAAATCATGATGAAACAAAAGTAACACACAAGATTATTTCACAGAAATTTTTTAGTGAAGATTTATAGTGTCCCACGATGGACTGACTCGAGGGATGTGGGCAGTTGTGGTAAACCCCTGAATGTCAGCTCAAAATTACACTGGCAGCAGTTTGAGCACAAACAGTATCACTACCAGTAGGTTTATCAGCCCTCAGAAACACATATCTTTGTTTTTATTTTTTTAATTTTTTTTTTCAAAAACTCATATCAGCCAAGGGATGGTACCAGGTGGGTGGATAGGTAGTGTCAGGTAGATTGTGAACTATATCAGAGTCTACTAAAATCATTTTCAAAAACTGTCTTGTGACTCTACAGAGAAGCTGATACTCAATGCCTTACCTTACGCGGAAAATGTTGCTTTAGTTTTTATGAGTTTCACTAACAAGTACTGATATGACTCAGATGATGCCTTTCTCAATTGACTAACAGTTTTAAATTAACTAAAGGATGTAGATAAACACTAGTGTAAAAACTGCCTTTTGTAAATGCTAAATAGTGCAGATGACTTTGCTCTGCACCCATCTGACACTAGAGCAGAGTGACACAAACAACAAAACATATTTGGAAATAGTTGGTCCAGGTCAAGTCATCTTCAGGTCACAGATAACATTTTATGAAAACTGCACAACCTGTAATTTTCTTGTCTGACACCAGATCTCTGACAGAAGAAAGATGAGAGGCAGTCAGAATCTTTGGAAGCAAAACAGAGTCTTCAGTGTCAGCGAAGGAAGAGCTTCTTCTTCTTCTTCTTCTTCTTCTGACATTGATTTCTGTCATGTTGGTGTCATGTGGAATCTGAAGTGGCATTGGCAAGTCTGTGGATACATTACCAAAAAGACAGGACATTTAATTATTAGGTTTTGGTTTTAATACAGTTAAAAAGTAAAATGTATAATGTCTGTGCTGATGGAATAAGCTAATAATAATAATAATAATAATAATAATAATAATAAGAAGAAGAAGAAAGAAGAAGAAGAAAACTTTACTTATAGAGAAGTGCTTCACAACAAGAGAAATAAAATGAACTTGGCCTAGTTTCCTCTTCAGGCAAGTACACAGAAACACTGATAACCTGTAGTGAAGGAATGCTGCAAGCATGGTGCTTGATCCTCCAATGACCTGGAGGCGGCTCCTCTCCACAGCCCAGACTCCCCCCAAGAACCTGAGACATTTTGTTTGGTGAAATTTAAGCCAACCGAATGCCACTGCAAAACAGTATCTCCAATCCTACAATTGTATGGATTTTCATTGTTATCTGTAACCTGGCAATGGCATACTTGAAACATTAGAGAAATTTTAAACTTCAGATGAGAAAAAAGCAACACAGTAATAAGAAGTCTGTAGCAGTGAAGGTACTTGATGTTAAACCAATTTTAGTTGACACTAACCAGCTTTATTTAAGAGCAAAGCCCGCCCTACAATACACGTAGACTGTTGGATATCATGATGTGATGTTCATTGCAATCCACGAATTTTAGTGCCATAAAATGCAGCATTTCCCCCTTGTTTCCATATCCTACCTTGGGTGCTTCCACCTTATTTTGTGATTTCCATTTCCAAGAACAACTTTCTTACAGGAAAGAGATCTTAACTTGTTCCATATCAGTCAAGGCTGGGTTTGGCCACAGAAAGCTAAATGGTTGGCAGTAATTGGGATGTGTCGATAACTCCCACTCTCTTTCACAAAACACAACTTGTCTTGTGTGACTCTGAAATATATATAATTTACAAATGGCTGTTCAGTATTTTTGGGTATATTTTCTCTTTAAAACGTTATGGTCATCATGACACTTTCAGAAACACTTATCACAAAAAGTCAGTGTGGCACACAGCACTGTCAAACAAAAAATCAAAAGTTTTGAATTGTTTTATAATTGCTTTTTTTATTTAAAAGTATAAATTGCTTACCAACAAGTATGGTTCCGAGAAGCAGTAAGAAAAACAAACGACCAAAATCAACTATGGTCCACTTTTTTAACTGCAGAGCCCCAAAACAAGCTGTCCTCTTTGTCATAGTGAGTAGAAACACACATGCAGTACTGGAGAAGGTGTTTCTGGGAAGAAACATTATAATGCCCCAGTTTTAAACAATACACAGTAGACCAGGAATAATGGGGATTACATTTCAGCCAGGTTTTGTCTCTTCACAAAGGCATGTGGGAGTGGTGGTCCGATGTGGGGAAAAAATACTAAAATGTTATCTGGAATACTTAATATATATATATATATGAAAGAAAAAAACTTCTCATGAAAATGAAGGCTAGTACAGTTTGTACTTGTAACTCAATATTACAACTAAAACAGAAATGAATAGTACAAGATACAGTGAAAACAAGCAACAAAATATTTAAAAAGTTTTTGATCTTCCTCCTAAAATCAGAGAGCTTTTCTAGCATGGAATGTTTAAGATCCATCAGACATGTGGAGGAATGATTTAATATGCATATACAGTAAAGCAACCAGCTCAGATTCATGTCACTGTTATAAAGGATTTGTTATCATACAGATGAAATAATATACAGCACATGAGTCATGAATAAGGAGGCAAAGCGTCATAAATCAAACATAAACCATATGTGAAATAATGACTTTCTGTGTACATATATCAAATCTACACAGACTTTAAATCAGATATTTCAAGCGTGATAATCAGTCTGATAAAGTTGCTTGTAGTGGGAGGGAGGTTGCAGTTAATGGAATGATACAGTTGTGTTTCCTGGAATCCATGTGCCTTTGTTATCTGAGGCAAGCTTTAACCGGACCACAGAACAGGTTTTTGGAGTTGTTATGACACTTCTAAAGTGGGAAATCCCTGAAAATGAGAACACCACAGTGTGTACTGAGCGGTGTGTACTGTGGCTATTATCAAAGTTTGCCCTGGCTTTACAAAACTTTATTCAGATTCCTTGATATAATCTTGCTAATTCTTTGACTTACTAACAACATATTGGTTGTGTGTGTATTTGTGTACGTGAAAGAGGTGGAGTGGTAGGGTAGGGGATGGGAAATTGAAAACATATCTCTTTTTATACTGTAGGTCTAGCTCTTTACATGGCAGTATGGCATGACGATCAACAGAGCAAATATCTGCAGCATCTTGTAAAATGAAGACAAAGTTAATGCTCTGATGGAGTGTCATCTGAAATGGAAAAAAACAGGATCTAATTAGCGTCTCTTTTTTACTTGCTTTCAAATATTTGGGGGAATGCAGTCATTGTCAGCAGGCAACATGAGAAAAATGTATCCATGTACTGGATACATTGTTTAGAATGATGATAATGACTACTGCTATAGATAATCTGCGCTGCACTCCTAGACCTTACCTTACATACCTACTGTATGTATGGATGTGCTTACACATGCATGCACTTATTGAGTTCTTCCACAAGAGGGCACTTCAGACATTACATTACATTGTTATGTGTTAGCAGTTAACAGTATTATGTCCCAATATTGCAAAATAAATACAGCCCTTGCAGTTTTTTTAAATTGTAGAAGGAAAGCGCATCATATTGGAAAAATCCTCTTCAGGAACAAACATGTGGTACACAGTACAGACAGTGAGTCTATGTGGTATGGAAGAGGCTTTAAGGGTTACCCTCAGTCAATGGCATTTACTGATGCTAGTCATTGACAGTAGCATGCAAAGGCAGATAAATACCCCAGCAGGCTACAGCCTTCTCAGTTGCAGGCCCCAGTCTGTGGAAAATACTGCCCCACCACATCAAATCTGCCCCCTCTGCTGAGTCGTTCAAAGCACAGCTCAAGGCCCACCTCTTTTCTTTGGCTTTTGAACGTACCTAAATTGCTACTACTAACTGGCCTTTTATAATGGTTGTTTTATTAGTTTTTCTTGCATTACTCATTGATTTTATCTTGCTCTCTGCCTGGATATATGCATGATTTTGTTGTCTGCTCTGTTGACTTGTTTTCTTCTGCCTATGATTGTAAAGCACTTTGGTCAGCTCATGTTGTTTTAAATGTGCTATATGAATAAATTTGACTTGACTTGATTATTATTAACATTAAATATGCACGCTAACATTTAAAGGTTATATTGATAACATTTTTATGGAGACGAATATAAAAAAAAACATCCACAGAGATTTTAGAAAGGTGCGGAGTAAAAGTATCACTTTTCCTAAAAAAAATTATGATTGTGAATTAATCACTATAAAAATTTTGACGGGTCCAAATTAAATGTTTTGTTTATCTCTGTGTGAGCTGTCTGACGTTTGGTTCCTGTTTCTAGCAAGGCTTGTGAGCCAATAGTATAACGACGTTGGTATCACGTGTTATAGTTGCCAGTTAGTGTGGAAAAAACGGACACTGATGTTAGCACATATTAGCTATTTTAGCTTAATCGTACGAACAACAATAACCCATAAAATTACAATTCTGCATCTTTAAACACAATAAACAACAACTACAGGCAGTCATAGTCCTTAAAAGCTTAACTAATGAGTTGTCACCGGTTAGATTGTCAAAATTAGAAAAATAACAGCGTCAATCTCTGAGGAGCTACGTTAGCATTAGTGACGGTTGCGTCCAGTTACCTAACATTATAGTTCCCTCAAACAATGTAACGTTATAACAAAGATGCATATCTGAGGGGATTTAGAAGTGGGCCAGGGTCCAACATAACCAGCGCCAGTACAAGTTTATGCAGGGCAAGTTGATTGACCAGTCACTGGTCCATCTGCGCCAGTGGCAGACTGGAAGATGGTCGCTCTTCTTTAAGGACGGAGTGGATGTGGGATCCCAATATATTACCAGTATATCATGTTGAAGGTAAATTAAAGTTAGAACTACTGTATATCTGCTCATTATAGTGTTTAGACCTAAAACGTGACTGTTATTGAAGGTGTCTCATGTAGCATTCTAATGTTAGCACTATTATGAGATACTGTGGGTACGGAAAGTATTCAGACCCCTTTAAATTTTTCACTCTTTGTTTCATTGCAGCCATTTGCTAAAATCAAAAAGTTAATTTTATTTCTCATTAATGTACACTCAGCACCCCATCTTGACAGAAAAAAACAGAAATGTAGAAATGTATGCAAATTTATTAAAAAAAACCAAACTGAAATATCACATGATCATAAGTATTCAGACCCTTTGCTCAGTATTGAGTAGAAGCACCCTTTTGAGGTAGTACAGCCATGAGTCTTCTTGGGAATGATGCAACAAGTTTTTCCACACCTGGATTTGGGGATCCTCGGCCAGATGGGGTAACAGTGCATGAACTGTCAAGTTAAGTGTAGCTATTAAGATTATAATGAGACGGAGGTGTAATGGGAGGGGAGTGCTTCATCTAGTAGCTGGATGTTATCAATGTTATCAATAGCACCTTTTAAGCACTACAGTTACACCAGACCATTGATATTGTACATTAAATACAATAAGGTTACACTTTATAAAACGATCAAAATTAAGCTTTAGTTGTGCCCCAAACACATAACGAGGGCAGAAGACAAACTGAAGTTAATGCTTCAATTTATTCTTAAATATTATATATTTGCATATATATTTTAAGTTCAAGTAATTGTTTTGCAGGTCAAGAGCAACACAGCAATAGACAGTACAAAGATTAAAAAGATGTAGTCAAACACATGTCGCAGTGGGTTGTAGTCTAGGGTAAAGTAAAGTGCATTACAATAAAGCATTACTACAGCAAAGTGCAAGTGCCTATCTATTTAACAAGCTGTTAGAACAAATGAGTGCTTGTGTCTATTTGTTTTAATCCCCCGTACCTTAAAACGGGTACCTGAGGGGAGAGTCTGGAACTCTGCTTGTAGTGGATGATCGACATCAAGAAGGCTGGCATCTGCTTTCTGCAGGGCTTGTCTCTTGAATAATTCGGGCAGACCAGCCTTTCTGATTCCTATAACCTTGCTGCAGTGCTTCACAATCTGGCTAAGAGCGTTTTTGCTTTTCACACTTAGATTTCCAAACCAGCAAATCATAGAAAAACATAATACTCACTAAATAAAAGATTTGTAAAACATGGTCATTAGTGTCTTGTCAACATTGAATGACCTTCCTTAAGCAAAACAAGTGTTGTTGACCCTTCTTACATAAGACATCAGTATTTGCTTCAAAGCACAGTTTGCTGTCAATGACAGTTCCCAGATACTTACATGTCTTGACACTCTCCACCACCTGGCCCTTGATGGTGGTATGTATAGGAGCCAGAGGTTTCCGTTTAAAATCAATAGACATCTCCTTAGTTTTGGTTACATTAAGCTGTAAGAAGGCAGCATCACACCAAGCAACATAATCATCAACAACTGGGACATAGCTAAGGGTTTACATATACAAATTGTAAAAGGGTAAATTGAGGAGCTAAAGCTAACAGTAAGAAATAGCCTTTGGTTTACATAGAGTCAAATGCATTTAAAAAAAAATCCCTGATACACATTACTGCAATCATAATACGAAATTTTAAAGACAGTACAACAGTTTTATTCATGTTGAAGACCACATATTACAAATTACATTGACTTTACATCGCTGCTTCGCAGAACCTTGCTGTTGTATTTTGGGCTTTTGAGTGTGTTTTTCTTTAACACTCCAGTATAATCTATCACAGTAAACATCATTTCCCATGAAATGTTTGTCAAATTGACGTTTTTCTTGAGTGGTTACACATTTTAAAGTTCAGATTGATGTGAAACATCTGCATTAGGGATTTTTTCCGCTGGTGGTGACTGTGTGTGTACACAAATAAGTTGTATTACTCATAAAGTTAGACATCATGTTTTATTTTACATTGTGAGAGCAGTCATCACCACAACTCGCTGTCAGATTTTACTTGTCAAGAGTTGATAGTTGCCACATAGTTCATGGTATTTTTAGTCAATTATCCAATTATTTTATTACATGTTGTTTATATTTCATTTTTTGACAAATATAGGATTACTATTGTTTATGTAAAGGGAGATTTGCATTACATTAATTACACATTACCTTTTATGGACATTAATGCCTTCCATAAATGATTACACAGGAATAAATCCTTTACTAAATAAAGCATTAACCAAACAAACAAATTGTTCTTCAGTGAATAGCGTCAGAAAGTAGATCAGTGTGTAATGACATAAACTCTACTTTATTAGATCTGTATCAAATATTTTCCAGCCACACAGTAGTTGCTCCTTCAGTTTCATCAATGTCATGAGCAGTTAAAGAGTATGTTGTATACTAGTTACTTTTCAGCAGTAATAGCTTGTGCAGACCTTTGCCCACTAGGTGGCAGTGTCTTCCCACTAAGAGTGATGTTTTTTAATGGTCTCCTCTGATACTCTAAGTCAAACCTTGCCAAGTCCCTGGTATTGCCACCCAAGAAGCATCATGTACTGTGTGCTATTAAATACTTCACCAATACCACAGTGCACTGTAGGACTCAATGAATGCCAGCGATGAACAGAATATGTACTCACTATCAGCATATCAATACAAAACAAGTTCCTCTGGGAGAAGGAATGATGAACATGAGTAAACTGGATGCATGCTCAGTGTCTGGGCCAACTAATTTTGTTTGCGGTGTCATTACTACAGGATGACACATCACTCACAGAGAACGTCCTGGGTGTGTGTGGACACCACAGTGCCATCTGTTAAGGGTTTGGGACACGGTTTAGCTGGTTAAGCTGTTGATTTGTACACTGATCGTCAGAAATGATTCAAACCACACAGAGCTCATTGAAATTCCCTTTAAAAGAGGTTTCTGAATTTAACAGTCTACCTCGAGTGTCAGGCCCACGTCAGCAGGCTGACACATTGAAATCTGCGGCTGCTTGGGAAACTTCAGGCACGCAAATGGCTGGAAAATAAATGACAGTGGTGGATTTGCACTTGTAGTTCTCTAAGTTCTGGGACCTTTGACAAGATCACGTTACATCAGGTGCACTCAGACCATTGCATCTGAGTACAGTCACCTCACTGTTCAGAAGGGCCCTGTGCTGATTGGGGCCTTGCTCACACTTGAATCACCCGTAATAAAATGGAGAACACACACACACACACACACACACACACACACACTGGAAACACCCCAGTGGTGGGAAGTAAGTAAGTACATTTACTTAAGTACAAGATATTTGTACTTTACTTGAGTACTTTCATTTTATGCTACTTTAAACTTCCACTCCACTACATTTCAGAGGAAAATATTGTACTTTGTATTCCACTACATGATTCTGAAAGGTCTAGTTACTAGTTTTCAGCTCTCTTCATCTACAAACTAGTTAGTTTGTAGATTAAACAGTGATTCCACCTGTTTAGTCCACTTCACATAATGCATTTTAAGTGCTAAAACAAGCGAAATATTCATTGTGCAGACCGAGTTGTCCTTGTCATTGTGAATATGTGTTGCCAGTGTTGCAACATCTTGTAACTTCTTGGTTACAAGATGTTGCCATCAAATTTTGATGATTTCCATACTTCATCTTAAAAATAAATTTAAATGTCAATCAAATAAGTACGGGCCCATTTGTGGGTTCAGAAAATTCTACTATACTTTGGATTCTGAAACATATTTTAAACCCATTAGATCACCTCAAAAATGCATCATTCTTTTTTTTCTAAGCAAGTTTGTTTTGCTCTTATATGCATTCCCCCATCTATATGATGTTCTTTCTTGTTTTTATGTGTTTTAGCATTTCATATTTTCTATTATTATATTAACTGAGTTATTTTAAACAGAATCTTTATAATTAAAGATTACTGTATGTTTTACATGATAAATCAGTATGCACTTCTAATCTGGCTCAAGTTTTTCCTTCTGTGGTCCAAAATATGAGTAAAGCATGAAAATGTGTGTTTTTAGATTCTCATGAATTCATTAAATATATTTATTTGTTGCAATGAAAACATGTTTTTGAATCAGTTAGAGTTTCTGACCACCACTGGTCTTTCCGATGTGAAATGTATTGGTTGCTTGAGGCAGTTCACATCACACATAGCATACAGATTACACACACACACACACACACACACCCTTGTACTTCTATCTTTGTGAGGACTGTCATTAACATAATGCATTCCCTAGCCCCTTACCCTAACCTTAACCATCACAACTAAAAAGCCTAACCCCAACCCTAACCATAACCTAATTCTAACCTAACCCTTAAAACCAAAACTTAACCTTCAAACAGCCCTTTGAAGTTGTGAGGACCAGCTAAAATGTCCTCACTTTCCAAAAATGTCCTTACTCTGTAGGAAAAAAAACATGTCCACACACACACACACACACACACACACACACACATTAAGTTTGGAAACAGCTATTGTTCTGTTTGGATGCACATAGAGTCAGAGGTCACTGGGTTACAAGTTAACTCGTAGGTGCAGAGAATCACAGGCCTCTGGAGCACTGTTAACCAAAAAGAAGAAAAAAAAAAAACACAGCACAAGTCTTCTTTCTGTCCATTCTTTCTCCAGGGCTGAGACATTTACAAAGCCAAACAAACAGTCCACTGTAAGCAACTTTTCCAGCCCAGTGGACCTGGACACAGAGGACTTGTCCACAGAGAGGGGCGAGGGCTGGGGTTGGGTTAGGTGGAGGGGGGGGCACAGATGGTAACACCTTGAAGACGTCCGGCTAAACCCACAGTGCACGACAGGTCAGAGGTCAGTAGAGTCGACAAGCTCCACAGACCCGAGTGGCTGCTTCAGAACTGCAAAGCACAAAAAATTCTTAAGGAATTCCTCAGAAGAAGAGGAAAAAACTAATCACAAATGTTAGCAGATAACTGCACACTACAGATTTACTAGATTTCAGTTCTGATTAATTGAGTAGACTTATGTCTGTACTCTTGCTTGTGGATTTAGAAGTATTTACTTCTCTGCATCCTCCTCATTCTCAAATTCTTCTTCATCAATAACATGAGAGTGATATCTGATGTTTGTTGAAAGCATCATCTGTCAAACTTTATGTAATAATGAGAAATGAAATTTTCTACCAGGATCCATTCCAAACTTCAGTTTCATATCTATAGTAGTTCATCAACCAAATAATCCTGACTCTTGTGCAAAATAAACTTAGGTTTGGCTGAATAAACTAAAACATTTAATAATATCTCTGTTATTTATCTCTGATTGTACTGGCACATAAAAAACATGGCCAAAGTGACTTTCATGTTAAAATTTGGCGGCTTTTCATTAGCCAAATGTGAAATTGTATCAGCTGCACAACTGAGAAACATTCTTTATGTTTCCACCAGACCTTTTATGTTAAAGTAATCTCTTGTCATCTCTCACTGTGATCTTAGGGAACAAAAATTAAAGGTAACACGTATACACATCTAAAAATCCCAACAGACTCTGCCTTTGTATTTTGTAATGAACAGACATTGTGCAGTTATGAAACATTTCCATGAGAAAACAATAAGGACATCTTGTTGTCGAGTTGGCCTTGTTTGAAAGTGAATGTATATGTATTTCATTTTGCCATCTTAACATTTCAAAAGCATAAAACGTTAGAAGACCTTCAGCTGCGTGGTAGAGTTTTATGATGCAAATCTCTCAGACAAAAAGGCCAGGTTTTGAAATGCAGGCCTTGGTCGCATTAATTGAATTATCGCTTCTGAACTGCAGGCATGGAGCCGCATAAAGAATGGCATTAGTGAGAAATTAGAAAAGGCAGTGACCATGGTCAACCTTCCTTTCAGCAACAAAATATTTGACAGTCACTTTGTGTTTTCAGAGGTGCTCAGTGGGAGAAATGATTCCATGAAACGCAAAGAAATTAATGCACTGAGGCAGAACTATTGACTGAAGAAGGTGCTGATTGCACAAGTCTTCAGTTGTTTGGCTTCTACTCCATTCACATCCCAAAGAGAGTGAGAAGGAAGTAGAGAATACATGTAGCAACACTGCTAATTCACCAATTACTACCACTAATTGCTGCCTCCCGAGGAGAGGTTAAGGAGACGAGTCAGTGCCTCCCTGGGTGCTGCTGACTGGCTCTCTGCCAAAATGTCATCCATCCTGGAGCCTAATCGAGTTATCATATCAACAAATCTCCCATCAGGGGCCCCATGGTTGACACTCCAAAAAAGACACCTAGAGGGGGACGACAAATTTCTAGCAGCAGGAGACTGGGGGAAGGAGCCGGCCTGGCAGGCAGCCATGAAAGCTACCTGCAGCTTGTGGTCAAGCTCCCCTCTGGGATGACACTTAAACCGGACTCCATAACTCCAGCCCTGCAGCCCTGGACATTCCCTGGAAGTAAGCATGAGAACTGGGGGACGTAGAAGGCACATTATTTAGCCCTGCACACAATAGTCCAGATGGAACACAATGTGGCATCTTGCAGAGTTTGGAGTGGAGAGTGGTGACTGCGGACCCCCTGTGGTGGTGTAAGGGGACTGGGGGTCAGGGTTTAAGAGGCATGCTGGCCTCGCTGAGGGAGAGGGTTAATGTACTGTTAATCTGAGGTCAGAGATGCCCCTTCACACTCATACATCACCATTGACAGCACCAATCAATGATGACTACTGGCTTCAATCCTCTGTCATAAGCACATTGGTGCTATAGCTAAATAACTCTGTGTCCAGAAAAGAGCTCTCTATTCTGCACCTTGACTTGTCTAACTGAACTACTCAAGTGTGTTAACAACTGTTAAAACAATCTGAAAAATGTGAACTGTTGAAAAGAAAAGGGGTTAGAAAAAACAGAATTCAAGTGGATTTGATCATCAGGAAAATACATTTATTATACAGCGTTTCAAAATTATAGCAGGGATGTAAACTATCATAAAGGTTTTATATAATCCCACATTAAAGGGAAGAGAGAGTTTTGTTCTATTTTCATGAATAGAAATTTCACAGAGTTCAATATGTGTATTGTTGTTAGGGGTGTGAAAAGTATTGATGGGAAAACGGTCTGCAGCCCAGGGGTTGGGAACCACTGCTGTGACTAATATTTTATGCACTTTTCCCTTATAAAAAAAACTTTTACACTTTACACTCATTAACCTTTCCCAAAAAATAATGCAATGTGAAATGTTACACATTTATATTAAATCAGTTGAAGAAATCAATGACATGAAAAAAAGGCAAGACTTGCATTAAAATAGAGTTACACCCAGCTATGAATGTCAAAAACAAGATTCATTTTTCAGGAATTCCAATTTTATATACCATAGTTAGTCAGCAGGGCTGTCCAATAAGCAGAGCTGTGTGTTTGTGTTTGAAGTGCTGACGGTGCATGGAGGCATGAAAGCAAACATTCCCTGGATGCACAGGGGTGTCAAGATAAGGCGATAGGGGCGGGATCTGGCTCAGCATAGATCCAAATGTTTGACATGCTCTTTCACCATCCCGTTGTGTCTACATGTGCGCTTACTTCCAAATCCATACACGCACAGCCACATAGTCACCTGTACGCACACGTACATACACCACCTTATGACTCAAACCTGCATCAACAATGCTGATAGCTGAGATGTCATCAAAAGTTTTTTGTTTTGAGTCTGTGATAAGATTTTTATCCTGCTGAAGTGCTGAGACGTGGCCTTGTAAAATTCAGAGAGGAGCCTCTGACCTGCCGTGCTCGTTATTCCCTCTCATGGGCCCATTAATCAAATTACCTATTCACCGAGAAGTGGAGACCGCATTGAATTAGTCTCTTCGCTCTGCTACCTCTTCATCTTAAGAGTCTCCTTAGTAGTGTGTTGACTGGTTTCCATTGTATGTAGCTGTGTGTCCGTGGGCCTGTGAGAGTGGAAGGGGGAGACAGGGCAGGGCAGGTATGGAGCAGCCCATAGGGGGGCTAACCTTTGACCCTGTTGTGGAGAGAGACTTGGGTCTATCCAGCAACACAATACTTCCAGCATACAGCCCGTGGTGGCTGCCTGCTGCTACCCACAATGAAGCCCTTTGCCGGGGTCTCCCTGGGCAGAAAGGCCCCCTGGAGCGCTGACTGCCATGCGGAGGTCTTTCACCGCTTTCTCCCCTCTCTACCTCTGGCCGTCGCCTAGAAAGAGGAAAAACTCAATAACCGAGAAGATACAAGGGGAACAATAGTCTTTAGAGGGCATCTTAACCCGCAACAACAGTGTCAACATCTGTGGGGAGTGGATAGATAGATAGACACTGTGTCCGCCACGGACAGAAAGGGCCCTTTCCTTGTGGGCAGTCACACTGAAAAGGCTACAGTGTTGTTTTGTTGTGTATGAGAGGGATTTGGTCCCCGTCTCCTTTCAGCTGCAGTTGAACCGCACTGTGGTGCCGGCGAAGCGATTTTGTCTCGCTGGAGAGCTGGGGCAAAAGATGAAGCAAAGCCTCGAGAGCAGGGCCTTTCTTCCCATGGCCCGCTCTTTTGGTGGGGTGAAAAAGATTATTGTCGTACACATCGAGTAAAAAACGCATCAAAGTCAGCGGGGAGTGTGGCCCGGATTGAGAGAGCGAAGGGTTGATGTTATGAGGAGGGGATGAACACGGACACATGTGGCGTGTAGCGTGTGTGTGCGGTGGCCACACACAAGCCCAGACGCGTGGGAGTGTATTGGATTCTCATGGGCTGTCTGGGAAAGACACTGTCCCTCTCTCTCTTTTTCTATCTCATTCTCTCTCAAGCGTGTGGTCTCTTCTCATGTGAACACACTGCCAGCATAAAGGATCTCTTCATCTCTCTCTTTTGGCTCTCTTTTGCATCCTGATGTGAAAAGGGTTCATTCACTGGGCCCTGCAGTCTAACTCCCACTCATCCCAATTTATCAGTTACCGCCAATTGGGCCTAACTGGGAACTTGTGGGAATCCAGGTGCTTATCATTAATGCCGCTTCATTGTGGTTTGTGAGGATACGCAGGAGGAACTATGTGTCATGTTCCTGCATGTCTGCAAGGGCTTCGCCAAACCATGCTTCCCCTCTATATAATGCATCCAGACACACACGCCCACACATGCAGTTACATATAGGGAGACATGCCTGTGGTGAAGCTTCTGCAGAATGTCTTTTGTCATGCCAAAATGTACAGTAGCATATAAACTGAAATATATCAGGACTATTAGTTATAATGTCCACCAATCTCATACTTCTGCTGTCTCCCCAGTGACACATGTTTTTGGTCAGATTATCCTAATATTGTGATATCATTAACTGCTTTCAACTTGGACAAGTATACAGTTTCATGTCTGAATTCAAAAACACGTTGCATTCGAAAACCTTCAAAGAAAAGGGGCTAATGAAAAACAAAGCCAGTCTGTAGCTAACTGTATCATCTGAGATCTAAATCCTCCAGAAAAACCACATCCCGAAAACTCACTGCCTCAACAAATGTATAACCCTGTTTGGACTTCCTGTCAGAAGTTTTAGAAGTGACACAAATGGACACATTCATGCTGAGATCAAAGCACAAGTTCTGTGGGTGTCTCAGCAGACAGAGAGAGCTTATGTTTGGTTTGTACACTCAGCATCTTTACTGTCAGACTGGACGACTATTCACAGCCTAAATTATTTAAAAAAAGCATTGCATCACATGTGTCACTTTTCACAAATGTTTGTCTTTCAGTTGGTAATGTCCTCAGACTAGATGATAAATCAAGAATCGTGTATGAATGCTGTAACTAAGATTATCCTGCTGAACAGAGGAATTTGTTGCAGTTTGACTCAAAATAGAGGTAGATAGCTGGACTCAGCTGGCCTCTCCTCCTTGTGAGCTCCTGATGCCCATTAGCGATCTCTAACATTAAGTCTGTGTTCTTCACACAAAACAATCCATGATCCCTGTAAATGTTCTTTTTGGATATATGCAATATTTATGAGAGCACGGATCCATTTCTAAACATCTCTCTTACCTTAATTTCACATAATGCTTAATTTACTGACTTGTTCTGTCCACTTTGAGCACTTCTTTGAGATCTTCTATCTTCTATTGTATAATGTGTATTTTGTTTTACTATATAAAGGGCACACAACTTTCTGTAATTTTGTAAATTGTGTCCTGCAGATTTGTAAAATACTAACGTAATTCCTGGGGTTACTGGACTGTTCTTTTTGGGATGACAGTTCACTTGAGTTTGCGATGTACCCTATATTGTATGTAATGTGAACTGCATGAATGTTAATTGGAATCCAATATGAGCTCTTACTCTTTGGTTGAAAATTATCATCCAAATAGTGATGACTTCCTTAGCACATGATAAAACAGGTATGTAAAAACAGAAAATTGGTACAGACATGACCCTTTCCTTGTCCCCTCTACATACTGTCACCTTCATACAGAGGGACATGTGGTTTGAGGACAGAAAACAAGCTGCAGTGAATTCCAAACTATGACATTAGTCTCAGGTGAATGACTGAAGTTGCATGCTACGAGTATCTGATTTGCAACAGGTATTAATCAAGATTGAAAAAATGTGGCTTCATTCATTCTGTTTACACTGAAAAAACATCAGATCAGTGCCATACAGGAGGAGAAAAAAGGGAATGTGTGTTTAAATGTGTGAGTGTAGCCTAACACACACACACACACACACACACACACACACACAATGACGGAATAACACAGTTAAGGCGGGACATCCCATTTCCTGTTACATGGGCGATAAGAGGATGGACACTCCAAAAAGTGAAAGGCCTGTAAAAGAAAACACTTTCTTTGAGGATCATGGTTCTCCTGGGAAACCATAGGGGGGAGTGAATGCCAGCGGCGAACATCTTTAGCTTCTCAGTGAACCAGTAGGTAATGTTCATTAGCACACCTGGGGAGAGAGTGGAGGACATGAATGGAGGGTACATCTTTGTTCTCTAACCCTGTGCCAGGAGAGGTCCACTAACATTAGATATGGCTGACCTGAACTGAATGTTGGCCTCGGTGAGGGAAAGAGAGTGCCATAGCGGGGGGTGAGGAGAGGAGGAGCAGCAGCACCCTCCAAACTGATAATCTCTGTATTCCTTCCCCCATGGTGCCCCTTATTTGCAGCTCCTCGCCCCCCTTCTCATCGTTGGTTAAGCTACTTATTGCCAAATTACAATTATTGCATGTGGAGGTCTCCCCCCACCATACACACACACACACACACACACACACACACACACACACACACACACACACACACACACACACACACACACACACTTCCTACCATCACAGGGTCCTGTTAGAAAGGGTTTGCTGATGAGGTGCCCCTAATACACATTTAATCAGTGTTTCATTGAACTGCATCAACTGCGTTTCATTAAAGTGACTTCACTGGGATTTTTTCATTGTTGTCCAGTTCAGAGAATTAAGAGATTAGAAAAAGGGAAACGAATAAATCCTTTTTTTGCACGACACAGCAACAATTCCCTCCCACTTTAATTATCCAGGAACTTCAGGGTGTGGACTTCCTCGTACTGCAGCATGCGTTAAAAACCACGTAGTAAAAACATGGTCAATGCTCATGCTAACGGAATACACCCAGGTTTGGGAAGAAAGGAGAAAAAAAACAGACAGCGCAGTAAAGGGTCACTTACATAAAACTAAACACAAATTTGGTGGTTGTGATGACTGTAAACTTCGGACTGTAAAACTCTGTCTAGCGTTGGGAAGAGAAACTATAAATGCGCCAGTTGTTTCTGGGGGTATTTTATATGCCACAACAAATGGCAATTTGAATGCCTGAGCATGACAACCAACTCAATCTCTTTCCTCTCTTCCTCCCCTTCCAGGCAAGCAGCTAGCACTTTAACGTGTGTTCACACAGACTGAAAATACACACTGCGTCAGACTCAGTTCTAAACCGCAAAGAGCCCTCCTCTTAGGGCCGACCTTAATGAGGCAGGCAGTGTGTATGTGCATGTGTGTGTATATGAGCTCAGGCAGAGGCTAACACCTGGACCAGCTGCTAGCTATAAAGCACTAGCGCTGTCAGGGACTATCAAAGAACCTTGCAGGCGACCATCTTTCTTCCTTCCCCTAAATCTCCAGCGATGCCTCTAAAATCACTTAACAGCATCCTCCATTAATTGGCCTCTTACCTCCGACAGACTTCAAGTGGGGGAGCACATTAGACATGCACATTCAGAACAGCGGAATGCTCTCAAACACACATTAAACCACAGACACACACACACACACACCCTCAGGTGAGTATAACACTGCAAACACAGATCTGTATTTGGTTTCTCACAGCAGAAGCAGGCAGCGGGCGTCAGGACTGAATATGTGTGTATATGTATGTGTGTGTGTGTGTGTGAGAGAGAGAGAGAGAGAGTGAGGAAGCAGAGCAGGCTTATCTGGCTCAACATCAGCACTGGGACGATTTGCTCATAGTCAGCGTTGTGCGGGTGTAGAGAGAGCGCTTTTGTCCTTCTTGCAGAGGGCAGACTAGGATCCTGCCTCAACAGCCACCAGCTCACAGTCATTTATTTACCAAGTAAGATGTGGAGGAATTTATCTTGATTGTGGTTCTGCAGAGACATACAGACAACTAATGGTGCACTGCAGTTCTCTTCTTTTTAGGATTGGTGACATATCCTATTAACACACAGTAGATGCACCACTACTGACGACTGGCGAATGGGAAACGAATGGCAAGTGCCTCAGTTTTTATAAGATGGCATGTCGTCATAAGGAACATTTCATAAGCACTTGTCAAGGCAAACAAACGTTGACTAGGGAAGAGAATTCATTCACACCATTATATCCTTTTCAGACTGCCACTACCACAACCTTTTTACATGAAAGTTGATGGGAGGCAGATGAACAGTGGAAACTACACTGAGAACAACACTGTGCATGGATTTTTTTGGAGGCAGAGCAGCATACTGTCCACTTTTTTATAGAATAGCACAAAAGGTGGAACACTTTATGTAAGCTATAAAGAAAGGCGGTGTTTCATGCTGTGCAGGCAGCTGACAGTTTACAGCAAAAGGCACAAGGTAAATGGACCTTAAAGTATAAAATAAATAAAAATGTGGCACTAGTTACCCTAATGATGAAGACTCACACTGAGCTGAGGAAGTTCAGGTCAACAACAGTTGGACATAAGTGATGGTAATTTTGGAAACTGTGTTTTTTAAATTATCAGCACATAAAGAAGTTGAGGGAGTGATTGTTCTACAATAAAGTTAATCCAGTACATCCTGAAACACATGTTATAGGAACAATGGGACCTCACATACAGTAAAGGTATTCCTCTGCAAGTATACATTCTGTACCATTGGCAAATACTTGCTATGATTCATATTAGTATATTTAGGTGGTAGACATGAGTTTAGGGGAACACAGAAAGTGACTTAAAAATACAGTCAAAATGCTTTTCTGCTGGTGTCTGACATTTGACCTCATGTGAAATGTGGTAAACCCCCGTCCACCTGGCTCTCCATTAGGGAAAAGCAAACACTGAAAATTGTTTGCAAATGTTATTTGACTCTGATCTGCTCAGCAGCTCGGCTGGGTGTACGCCATCCACAAGTACATGTCAGCATGAGGAAGATTTACTGCCTCTGAGCCAGGGGCCCGTTTAGCCTGGGAGTGAGACGCTGATTGACTGAGTACGTGTTGGTATGGAAAATGTGTTTGTGTGTGCGTGGGTGCTTGTGGAAGTATGCGTGCACATACATTTATGCCCGTAACAGTGAACATGTGTACAAGTGTGTGTGAGAGAGTGTGTTTCTTTGGGTGACGTGACGTCTGCATGTGCACTTGAACGACTGGTGTTTGTGCTGAAAAATGTCTTTCTCAGCAAACATATGCATTCCACCGTGTATAGGTGTGTGTGTGTGAGATTGTATATATTTGTGTTGTCTTGGAAGCCAGGCAGCAGGGGTTACTGTGGTGCTTTGGGCTGGAGCAGAGTTAACAGCTCATTAACACCAATTCATTACGGGCCACTTCTCCCTCCCTCACAGTGCTCTGCATTAAGACACAGCCAGCTGCCCTCTTTCACACACAGTGTAAATCACTCAGGCCAAACTCACAGGCACAGAGGGGGAGCCAAGCCAGCTAGCCTCCTGGTGAGAAATACTACCTGTGTGTTTTTTAAGTGCAAGTGTATGTTCATGTGCAGCAGCGCTGCTAGAAATTCTGGGCCTCCAGACAGCAGCACACCAGCGACACTTAAGGGTTATAAGCTGAAGAGCTGTGGCCCAGCAGACCAGAAGGTTGGTTAAGGTATAAAACTGAAAATGGTTATATGTAGATATAAGACTAGAGATGGCTGAGGTTTGGCAAGGGTTTAGTGTGTGAGTGTGTGTGTGTACTGTACAGAATGCTGTACGGCAAGTTTTGGTGCAACGCAAAACTATCGTATTTAATTGTCTCACCGGTACAACATGCTGACACCCAACACAGCCCCCTGTGCTGTTTTAACACTGGGCTGTTTTCTGTGTGAATCCCTGCTTAAGGTGTGTCGGAAAAAAATTTGCTCCCCATACATTTCAAACAGGAACAGAGTGAGACTTAATCCACTTCTGGTTGCAAATTTAACCAGGCTCATTTGCCCTGCATATTTAAAACCTAAGTTTTGCCTGGTGAAATCTTGTCTGACCACACCATTGGTCATCTCAAAAGAAGAACTAAAAAAACGTCTTTGACAGCAGAACTGATCATTTCAGAATTAATAAATGACTTTGAATTTGTGCTCTGCTAGTTTCAGCTTTTTATATGGATTAGCAAATATTAGTCTGGCTAGCAAAAATACATTTGATTTGCATACAACCTAATCTGGTAGCAAGTAATGTTCTTTAGACCATTCTCTTTCTTTTCCAGGTATGTATATTCTTCTTGATAAGTTAGGTAAGTAGTCTTTTGTGATATAATGTCTCCCTTAAAGTCAGCATTGCCACTGAACATAATCCATTACGTTTCCTGTCAAAACATAAATGGCAAAACATATTAGTAGTATATAAACGTCTATGAAGAAAGGATGAGGCAACATGTTCCCCATAGATGTTATTTATAAATTCAATCACATATTGAAACTGTCAGTAGGTTTTTGTCTACTTACATTATTTCATACATTCAAAAGCAGAATAGTCACAAGATCCATCAAGTCCATGTTTGTCATTGCTTAAAAACAAAATAAAAAATGTGAAAGCCATGAAATGAAGATAATATGGACTATCATGATGTTGAGGGGTAATTTGTGACACAGCTGCAGAGTCTCTGTAGACAAGCTCTCAGAGGATGAGTGACGGCCCTAAAACACAGCTGCTGGAGGTGTGAAGGAGTGCACTGAAGGAGTATTTTTATGTATTTGTATGTCAGCAGTCTGGCCCTTGATATTTTGACCCTCTCAGCACCTTCATTTGTAACACAAGACAGGTCCATAGAGAAGGAGCAGAGAATGGAGATCAAAGAGGTAAAGGGGAGTATCAGATGCAAAGATACATATGCTAAAAATCCCAAACACTCTGCAAGACAATGACCCCATACCTTACTAACTCGTGTTAAATAAAGAGCAAAACACACAGAAGAATTATTGAGCACAATTGCTCAATTTAAAGGTTTGATTAATAAGATCTAGGTTCATTTAAATATTATGGACACAATAATTGCTGTTTGGGAGCATGTCAGGAAAAGAGAGTTCAGAGGTCAGGCTTCATTGCCCCCAGAGAGAACAGCCACTTGCTGAATAACCACATGTGCACACTTCTTACCCACAATGCACAGGGGGCTTTCTCAGGCTACATCCACACTACTACGGTTTCGTTTTAAAACGCATACGCTTTGCTACATTTACACAAGGCGTCCACGCTGATCCGGTGTTTTCGAGCTCCTAAAACGGACACGTTTGGAAACGCTGCTGGCCCCGTTTTCGTTTGAGAAATCCAGGGTTGCGTTTTAGTCTGGACGGGCAAAAACTGAGGTTTTTGGAAACGATGACGCAGACACCCGCGTTCACTTCTTGATTGGGTCTCAACAGTAATGACGTGTCCTTCCCTGATTTGTCATGCCCCTATCAAGCAACCCTTTTCTGGAAGAAAACAAAGCATGGCTAATTCAACATGGATAACAAACCAGTGTTGCTGACCTTGTTGTCAATGCTAGCAGCTGTTGTGCAGTTAAATTTAGTATTTTATTATGCTACTACTTCCAACATGCGCAGAAGGCAAGCTATTATTTGAGCAGTTTGTGACAATTCCCAAGTTCAGCGGCGTTATCAGCCTTACATTGAGTGCTGGTTTTGGGTGAAGAACTAGTGCCTGGTGGGATAATTTTATTAATAAAGTTGTGGTTCCTGGGGAATGGCGAGAAAATGTGGAAGGAGCAACAACAAAAAATGACATGTGTGGATGTATTTATAAAGGTATCCTGCACGTTGTATTACCTGAGTGACGAGAGAAGACTCCAGAAATCCGATAACGTTATTGCGTTTGTACTATCTTGACAAGTTGTTTCAGTCATCATCCGACAAGTCTGTAAGTTCTAGCAAACACATGGTAAAGTTATGCTACAATGCTAATCCAGAGACTACATTAACAGAAACGAGAAACATTCTTTGAATGTACAAGGTTGTGACTACAAGTACTGTTTCATGGACGTTGTTATATTTTTCTTGATATAGACATATATAGACAATTAAGTTCAATAATCATTCAGGTTGTGCTGCTAAGTGAAAGCACCGGTCTGCTTGTACTGCACCTACATTCCTGTGGAAGGGTGCCCATTGTATGAAGAAGTTCTCTCCCTCTCCCGTGCAATGGTACTCCTAATTGTGTACACACTCTGGCGCACATGTGGCAGAGTAACCTTCCCCTTCCCTGTGTTCCTAGTGCATGAATTAGCTCACTCTTTGTCCGCAAGTAATGTTTCCTGATTAATACATATAGTGTTGTAACAAAGCCTTTATGTTTATATATTTTAGAACATACTATAGATTATAATATGTGTCTACAGTTGATGGACATGAGAGTTGAGAGAAGAAAATGTGCATGCTCTCTGTACACACGTAATACCAACTGCTGTGGGCTTTGATGTGTTTTACCAAAGGTCGGAGGGTGCTTGTTGCAGAGTTATGACGTGCTCCATTTTAATCAAAGAAACACTGAATTTATGATCCAGAAATAACACACGAAAGTTTGTATTTTGTTGAACAGAGTCTGGGAAGTTTTGTGATAAACTCTTTCTGTCTAATTAAGAGACAGAAAAGACGCTCTTCCCAGGAGTCATATCAAAAAACCTTATTCTTATCTTTATCCATTTTTTTCAAGGACAGTTGAGGTAATCATTTTTTCATGTCTTTAATCAGAAGTTTCCTTGTGTAATGGCACAATAATTCATAACCAATCAGAGACTGTCAAAGATTTCCATGTTTTGATTATGGACCAATAGCGAACACCCCAACAACCCGCCAGGAGGAGCATGTTTTGAAATTATAAGTGAATATACAACTGAGCCTGTTCAGTTGCTTCATGAACCAACTTGGTTTTACATGTACTTTGTTTTAATATTACAGTAAAATCTATATTGCATTGGACTCTATTTGACTCAAGTGTTTTACTGAAGAAGAATTAAACAGTATGTGAGAGGACCTGAAGACATCTGGCCCAGCTGAAGGTTTTTTCTCCCACATTGTCTATAATGGTTCGTTTTGATGCATCAGCATTTAAATGTTTGCTAGTAGCTTAGCTTAGCCTGCTGTTAGCCTGATATGAAGAGCAGTCACGTTTCCCTGCCTTTTTGTCCTATTTCTGTTTACACTGGCACGTGGATGCCCAGTGTACGTGAATGGTCATGTGATATGCGTGTTCAGGGGTCTTAATATGGACGGAGATTACTTCTGAAACGGAGCTGAAACGCTTGTCTGGACGGAGATCGTTTTCATTTTAAAACACTGTTTTTAAATGAATACGCAGTAGTGTGGATGTAGCCTCAGTTACTCTCAGTTACTATAACGGTAGCTGATGCCAGTCTATCATCTGTTCCTCCTTCAAAAGCTGCCCATTGTGGAGAGAGTGAAGAAGAAAGAGACACAATCCTCTTATTATCAGGCAAATAAATAGCAGCATATGGACTTGCCGCTCACAATCCTTTCCTAGCTGCTTTATATTGGGCTTTGGGCACAATTTCAGTGCAAAATGTATTTAGGCTTTAGCAGAAGAGTTGATGAGGTGAGGGATCGTTACCTCCTCAGGATTTTCTTTTGAAGGCTCCATTTCTCTGACCTCGAAAAATGGGAGAGAAGAAAAGCCATAAAACCTATTTTCCATTACGTCTCTTTAAAGTAGTGCCCGCAAGTGAAGGGATGGAGGGACAGGGAGAAAAAGAAAAATTGGCTTCTGGATACTGTTTACATCACTCACATGTCAATGCAAATAAGGTGATCTGGCTGCTCAGCACTTCATTTGCCCCCAAACACAGAACAACAACAAAGTTCTTTGTATCTTAGGTGGTCCGATGAATGTGTTTTTGCCCATATATCTCTTCTCCCTCTTAATTACAATAAGTTGGTGCCATAATAGGATTGTCAACTACCAAGGAGTGACAGCTTAAAAGAAACGCTTTCCAGTTGAAATGTGCCTTTGAGGGCCGATTTTCCAGAGCTTTCTTGCTTCACTTTAAAGCTCCATCCAATTCAGCAGCCCTTTCAGTGTAGCTGGGATACAAATCCATGCCACTGCAGCTATCACAGGCCCAGAATGAGCATAAAAAAGCTGCATTACATCTTGCGTCGTTTTTAAAGGTTCTCTTTGGCTTCTCATGTGCAGGGGCCCTCTATAGCGCAAAGCGTCCCACTTTGGGCTGCCAAGTGTCTGTGTTACTGGGATTCGTCATAGGGAAGTCAAAGAATCGCTACGGAGACAATGCTAGCGGCCCCCATTTCATCGTAGCTCAGGCTCTCTATCTTATTTCAGAAATGCCATTGTCATGCTGCTGCCTGCCAAAATGCGTACCCCAGGCCAGCTACCAATCAGCCATTTGCAGGGGTGATTTTTTCAGTTAGTCATTGTGCTTTCAAGGTTCTTTACTATTATTCCATCTCTCCCTCGTATTTATTTTCCTGTTGCAGCTGACAGTTTGACAGATTCCAGGAGTGCTGGTGTTTTAGCCAGCGTGTCTTGGAGGCGGTGGCAGCGGATGTAAGTGATAACCATCCCCAGCCAAAGGCTACTGCTGTGCCTTGAATCCCTTTGTGGGTGATTTCAAGGCATGCTCACGCCATCCTGCATATCCGCCCTCCTAGAGCCTCTCCACAAAAGGGACACATTTTGCAACCGTCCCCTCAGATGTTTCTACACTTTTGTTAAAGAAAAGGGAAAAAGATCACATTTTGGCGCCACCTTAAGCAAACTTGCTGATGATTTTCACTGGTTTAGAAACAGATTGGGTCAAAGCAGAGGCAGATGTAGGGAGGAGAGGTAGGAGGGCATACTAAATATGCCCTATGGTCTTCCCTGGTGCCGACCACACAAGTACACACAAGTACAAATCCTAGAGGATATCTTTTAAAATTTTCTTGGTAAAACATTTGAAAAGATATCTTTAATTCTAATGCAGAAGACACTCAACCATCCCAGTATTGATTTTACCATACACGCTCACTACAATAACAACAAAACAAAAACGTTCAATTTGGAATATTTTCTCGAAATCAAAAACCATGAACGATACGAGGTGGCCACTCTGCTAGAAGGAGCTGCTAGTGTCAAATGCTGTTTAAGAGACTTTACCATCCTGGTAAAAATCATATGCAGGAAGAAAACAGTGCTGTTGACATAATCTACAAGATGCACACTGAAGCAAAACCCATATGACATCCATTTCAGATGATGTCTTTCTACCTAGTGCCTGCACAAACACAAAGATGATTTGGGGGAGGAAGTTCCCAGCACCTCATTCACCTCTCCTCACCTCTCGCTCCCCTCTTCCTCCCCGTCCATAGGTCTGATAAAGCAGGGAGGCCCAGTGGCTGCACTGTTCTCCCCAACAAGCCAGACCTGGGAATGAGAGGGGAACTCGTAAAAGATAATCACACTTTATGAGGGCCCCTCAAGAGGTCTGCTGAGGGAAAGGCCATTTTTGAATTGCAGTTTTGCTCCAGTCTAATGGGGAAGGAAAGGAAGAAATTTTGAGATTCCTCTGTGCAGCTTGTATATTTTTTGCAGAAAATATTGATAGAAGTTAGTTAAGGTTTTAGGAATATGACAAAAATATGTCCCTCAAATTTATCTGACCAATGCATTCCCAAATTTGCTCATTAGAAAATCTGTAAATCATGTAGGGTACATTTTCCTCCAACTCTCAAGGCTGTTTTTCCTACAATCCTTAATAAAAATTAATCTAATCTTCTATATTAAGGGTTCTGTGTGGGGTTGTTGAGCTGATACAAACAGATTGTTTATTGAATGAAGGTATCCACATGTCAGAAGGTAAAGAGGTAGTTTTTGTATAACAATATTTTTTTCAAACAAAACTAGGTATTATAAAAAGTTATGTCACTGGTTTACCTGACATTTGCTGTTAAAATGTACAACACAGAGCACACTTTTTATGAGACAAATCTAAAGTCCTTTAAAATAGTCCAATAAAATAAAAGAAAATAATCTAAGAAAATAAATACATTTTTCTTCACAGCAAATCATGTAAGAATGACAAAACATACAATTAATTAATTTTTTAATTTCTTGCAAATCACTACAAATGACAAATGATTTCTGCTTTTTGGTGGAGTTCATGTATTTGTTTATGGACAAACTTCAGAAACTCTCAAGTAGACTGAAAAAAACTGGACTTATAATGGAGGAAACTTTCCTTTGAACAAATTGCTATTGGCAGCACATAACTTCTATCAATCCGAGCGGCACCATTTGCATTTGAAATGGACCTTATACACGCCCAATCAGGAATGATAAAGAGAGACAAAGGATAAAAGAGACATGAGGGCAAAAATGAAAAGCAGGACTGAAAGAAAAGACGAGCAAACAGAGAGGAGTTGGAAGGGAGAAGTGCATGAGGGAGCAGTAAACAAAGAGGGCAGCCAAAAAACAGTGAGAGAGAAAAAATTGACTGCGTGGGTGAGCTGGTGGTGCTGAAGAGGAGCCAAACCCTGCGGCCCTCACCTCAGCCACATCTTCATAAGCTGCAGCGCCTCCCTCTCCCCAGTCCAGCCTCTGGCCCTGCAATAAATACATTTTCAATTAAAAGCACTGGGGAACAAAAAGGAAGAAGAGGAGGAGAGGAAGGAGGAGGGAGGAGTACCCTCAAGGAGCCTGAGTGAATCCCCTGGATGACACCTCTGGCCACAAGGCTCAGATGTGCTTACAGCGGAGGCCCCATCATCGTGCCCCGGCACACGAATGCAGTCTAATCACTAGCTGGCTCTTTGCAGCCAGTCAGGCAGTTAACGGAGCCTGGGTCTGAGTCCAAAAGTGCACCAGCCAGCACTTTGATGGAACACCTGCAGTGAAACGAGATCTTTACTGGACACGGTGCAACCTGAACCCCACACAGGTGGAGGGTTGTGGGACCCGCCACGGGGTTGGGGGAATGAGCGTGAGTTGGACTCCAGACATACCACCACCGGCGCCTTTGAAGATTATTATAGGTGGCTGTTGTCAAGGCTGATATAAGGTTTACGTCAGTGCCACTGGGTGTAAGGGTGATATCAGACTGCACTGAAACCTCGGACACAGCGTACACCCCTCTGTGGCTCTGCAGTGCCAAAGCAATGCCGTCTAGACTGAGACACTCAGACAGTCTAGACACTGTACTAGGAGCCTGATCAAAATGGTTGTGGTGACCTACACATACACAGAGACAAGGCTTTCTGCTCGGTAAATGGTAAAATCTTAATCCATTTTGTCTTTGTGTTGTATGTCCATGCCCCATTTATGCAATAAATTCAGACTGTCTCTTGTAAACTGTAAATTGTTAAGTTTATTTGATCCAAATATTAACTGGTCTCACTTGGTTGAGCTGTCTGCAAAAACACAAACAAAAAACAGCCGTGCTTATTTAGTACTTGATGACATGGCAAGATGTGAGCGATAGCTCTAACTGCTATGGCGGTTCATACCTGGAGGCAAAAACAACAACAGAATATTTTCAGCCACAGAGAGTTTAGCACTATGTGGATTATAGAAGGTCTATTAAATTACTTTGTACACAAAAATAATTTTCATGAACTTCCAGTATGCCAAGTTCAGATGGTAAGAGTTTTGAAATTCTGACAAAGTTTGAAATTAGGTTGCATCACATACATAAAAACACATTTCACAGATACTCTTTTCTTCAATCACAATAAGAGATTAGAAAATAATAATGCATCACTCACTATGTGATATTGTGAGTTTTCCCTGACTCAGCTTAATTTTTACAGTTGAAGAAAACTTTGCCTCAGCAGTTCTGGACACATTTTAAACCTGCTAAACCAGCTACATGGTCACCATTTCAAATGTCAAGTGTTTCATTGGCTATTATGGGTCCATTAACTGTCCAGATTCATGCAAATATCAAACAGGTTTGAAATTATTACAGCAGCTCTGATAGAGTACGCAAGCAGCTTGGGAGGGTCTCTATTTTATCTGTGAACTACTTACATTAATGGATACTAGGTGCAAAATAAGAATCCTTCCCGACTGGCAAATCATGGATAAATTAATTAAAACTTTCTGTAATATGTGCCTGCCTTTAATTGAAGCGTAAAGTAAGCAACTACAAATGAGGGGTTGGCTTAAATATTTCACATGAAACACAATCAATGGTGTGCCATCTTTATATGATGCACACAAACCAACATACCAACACCCTCCATGGGAATGTTGGGTATCCCCGATGCGACACAATACACCAGTTGGCATGCATTATAGCCACCAAATTTGGGCTGTTGCAGAGAAGTCAGTGATGAATTTGTCGGCAGGTTTGGTTTCGGCAACACAAAGCAGAGCGCCGCCCCAGCTACACGGGCTGTCACTGTGCACCGCCCAGGGTCACGGTCTCTGTTCTGAGCACCGTGACCGCTGCGGTAATTACCTAAATTGGTGAAGAAAAAAAAAAAGCTTCAGCATTCCAGGAGTGTCACAGGGGCTGGGATTGTGTGGGCAGAGTGTGAGCTGGATTCTTAGATTCCAGGGTGGATGTGAAGGGATTTAAGCACTCAGGAATTTTCCCCTCTCCTTATTCTCTCCTGTCACCATACCCACCCATCACTCCACCCACCCCTTGATCCGGCCCTGGTTCCCAACAGGGGACGAGAAAGAGGGTGGGAGGGGAGAGACACACTGGAGGTCAAGAGAAGTATGTGGTCAGGCCTCCCTTGTCAGAATAGGTCAGCGGGTTGGGTGACCTCGAGGTCAGTGGATGTTGTCATAGCTGCTGATACTGTAACAAGAGAATGAGGTGCTGTCTGGGGTCAGATCAACTTATTAAACAGCTATTAAATAATTGGTTTATGAACATGTAATTGGCTTACAGCTGTAACAGGCTAAGTAAACTGCCTCTGATTCAGTCCTTGGCCCCAGAGGTGGTTATGTTTCACCTTCCCTGTCCCAGTCTCCTGGCAGTAGCAGCAGCAGCAGCCAAGCATGCTCCCCAGAGACGATGAGCTAGCTAGCGTCATCACAGCTAACGAGGACCACGCTTTTGCTGTTTCCACCAGGCCTGCCAACAGTTCCCAGACAGGGTCCCATTTCACGACTGTCTACTCAAGGTGTGGGACCCATGACTGGTTGGGGGCTGTGAAAGAGAAATAATGTGTTTGGATTTTTGTACATGTAATGTGTGTGTGTGTGTGTGGTGACTTATTAGACTGCTATAGCCATAGTTTTGGTGTGCATGAGAGGTAGTTGTACGGCTCATAGTGGAATTTCCATTTAATTTCCCCTTTATCCAATCAGCAGGCCTGGGGGCCTCCAGCCTAGTCAGGTAGGGGGTTGTGGGAAACGCGGTCTGACTGCGGGAGTTGATGTGATTTAGGCTTTGCTTGAAGGGAACACATGCCTATTTTGACAGACGCTGGCCTCCTGCTCAGACTGAGGTCTGCAATTACACAGGACATAAACACGGTGTGCTGAGGCCAGGCTGTAGCTCCGAGGGCCCCTGGGAACGGAAAACGCTGCACAGCTTTGTGGAGGCCGCAGAGGCCTTGGCAGGCGCCCACAGACGGCCATCGCGTGACTGTGGGAGAGGGATGACTAGTGCGTAATGCTGGGGAACTACACTGGGAGAGATTGGCTGTCTGAGAAACATCAGGAAAACACACAGACATACATGAAAGGGATGTCTTGTGCAGTAATATAGGGCATTGGTGTACACATAAATGTGCATGTATGTCACTCATACACAAACACAAATATTCAAGTCGCCACATGTTGTACCTGTATTGTGGATATATTTGGATATATAGGGCACATGCAGACACACACATTTTCTCTCTCATCTCAAACATGCCACATACATGCGTGTTAAGAAACAGAAGTTTCTTTTTCTCTCCCAGCAGTCCACATCGGGAGGGGGGGGGGCTCCACCACGCACCAGGATCCATGTTCGGTTTCCTACCCAGAAAGGAAGCTCCACTGGGCCTAAAACAATTACCCATTTATGTGTGCTAAATCAACTTGCATTGCTGAAACAATTCGACGGCTGCCACTGTTATTTACTGTAATGAACTGGGCCCCATTGTGAGCATGGTGCTCTTTGGAGACCTCTCATTGAGCCAGTCTGAATGCAACAAGCACTGAATGGATGTCAGGCTACATAATGGTTTTTGAGCAACAGTGAGAGTGTTGCCTTGTGGATAAAAAGAGTGGCGGTGAGATCATATTTACCCACCATTCAGCCTGCTTTATATATGCCCATCGGCCACATCCTATTCGGATAAATCAGGGACAGAGGGAGCGGCCAGCAGACTAGAGTGTATTTTCCACAGTCAATTCAGAGCGGGACCTGACACAAGCATGGGAAAGCAAATAACCCGGATTAGGCTTCTTCAAAGGCCTGGCCCTGTGAAAGATGGGAGCAGGAGAAGCAGACAAAGGTGGGAGTTAGTGGTACACACACACACACACACACACACTTACTGTTATGACAGTAAGACACACACACACACACACACACACACACACACACACACACACACACAGAAAGTTGAGATGGTGTATGAAACTCCATCCAGCTGAGGTGTGGGTTTGTTTGGCTGAGTTTTTCTAAGACGGAGGATCGGGCACATGAAGAAGAAGATGGTTGGGTGTGTGTGAGGGTTTTGGGGGGGTGGGGGGTTGGATGGGGGTAATGTGAGGATTGCATGTTGAGGCATCTACACTGCAGGATCAGACTTCACCTCACCTGCTTGGTGTGTGAGTCTGAAGCTCAGCCAAGCCAAGCCAGGCTTGCCAGACTACCACTGCCAGGGTGCGTGTACACGTGCATTTGTGTGTGGAAACTTCTCATCCCATCTTTGAGTGCAACTAAAGTTCAACCGAGGATGTCTGCGTTTTATTAAAACCATCAGTGTATCTCAGCTGCAGACAAACACAGATCATTATGAAGCTCGTTTCCCCCAAAACGTGAAGGAATCTGACTGCCATAGCTTTGAGAAGCTGACTGAGACTCTCCACAGCAATTCATAACATACACACCGTTTAGCAGCACACGCCACACATTATTCCAAACTACAACAATATTAATGGTGCAGCAGGCTAATTTCTCAGTGACGGGGCAGTTAAGATTGTCAGTACTTCCCTGACATGAAATCGTGTTACACACATGTGCTACATACATCTGTACACAATCTTTAGGGTTGACATGACTTGCACTCAAAGACAACCCTATTCAACAGAAGGAATGTTCACAGCAGTGTGTGTGTCTGTGTGTGTGAGTGTGTGTGTGTGTGTGTGTGTGTGTGTGCGCGTGATGGGGGGTTCAGAAATATTTTCTCCTCTTTCCATGTTTCAGTCCATTTTTCCTTCCTTCACTCACTATCTCATTATCAAAATGCTCACCCTCTTTCCCCAAGAGTCAGAGTAGCCTCCCAAATGTACACACACACACACACACAAACACACACACACACACACACACACACACTCACATACACAGAGGCATGCAGAAGGCATAAACACCCACACATGCACACACACACTTACACATGCAGTTGCACAGCGCTCCTCTCCCTCAGGCGGTCTGGCTGTAAGATGATACCTCGTCTCGGAGCATTTCGCACATGCCTTCCCGGACAGTTCCCACAGTCCCGGCCGCCTCAGCCTGTCTGACCTTTGCCAAGACGGCCACCCTCCCCACTGCCCCCCTGAGCCTCCTTCCTCCTTCTCCAGCCCTCCCTCCTCCTCCTCATCTTCTCCCAGGGCCTGCGGTTTGGACAGCTGCGGCCAAGCTGGCTGCTCGGCTTGTGGAAAACATCCGCCACACATGGAGGACTGCACTGATCCGTCTTGGCCTCTGCTGACTGGCTGAGTGACTGGTTGCCTGTTTCCCAATCCCATGAACACATTATCTGACCCACCACTATTTACGTCCCTACGCCACATCCAACTCCAAGACCTCACCCACTGAAAAATAATATGTATCATTTTGGGGGCATTCTTTAGGTTTAAGTTGGGAGAAACAGGAAAGCTGTGGAAACAGATGAGAGAGACGTCATGTGACATAAACATGGGTTACATGGGTTGCACCTCAAGTCACCAGGACCACCAGCATGACCCAATATCCTTAAATGGCTGATCACATTCATACTTTTCCAGAAATAATTAGTTTAACATTCACATTGCTTTGCTCAAGAGAACCTTGACTTTATTTTTCTTTTCTGAAACCCTGTCTGGTCACAAGGCCACATCTATAATGTTCAGTATAATAAGTATAAAACTTTCTGACATCTCACATGATTTTGACTTGTTTCCGATGCAAAGTACTTCCTTTAGGAGTTGTTTTATAATCAATTAATTATTCTTTTAATTTATTAAATTATGGTGAAAATTTGGGTTTTCTTCCAGTTATTACCGAAAACTACTTAATCTATGTTGGAAGCTACATTGCTCTCACTCCTACCAACAAAATTAGTTCTGCAGACTGGTTACAAGACTAAAATCTTGTTAAGGTGGATATTTTTTGCAGTGCAAGCCTAATCCCCTGCAGCATGGCTTCAATTTAAGGCCTCCCCACCAACATAGTGTGGTACATAAACAGGCCAGGGTTACAGCTCACCCCCCTACACATACACACACACGCACACACACGCACGCACACACACACAGCCTCCACATATGAGACTGATTTTGTTTTGGATCTGGACTCTGGCCACTGCTTAGAGCTTTTTTCCTTTTTTTTGCATGTACACACACACACACACACACACACACACACACACACTTAGGCTTACTGTAGTACATGCATGCATGAACGAGGGTGGGAGACTAAATCAGATTGAGTAAAGGTACAGTATAGTGAAGGAGCTGTAGACAGGCTTTCTTGCAGACTATACAGACTGTGTGTGTCCATATCTTCATTGTGCAGATGTAGACACACGCAAACACACACTCGCACAGTCTGTTAACTGCTCTAACTCCCTCTCTGAGTCCCCTGCCGGATTGTGTTGCTGGCGACATTCTCTTTGTTACACATACAAACACAGTCAAGTCTTTCCTCCAGTTTCCTCACCTTCCCTTCTTCACAACAAGGATGAAAAATGAAGTGTGATGAATAGAGGGAATGGTGTAAGATGGAGGATTACACCCCTGGCTGGAATTTTGAAGGGAGTAGCTTTATTGTAAAGACAGAAAAATACAATCTTGATGGTGTTGCCGACACCTTGCATCACATTTCCCCTCTGTTTGAGACAGGATTATGGTAGAGAACCAGAGTCTTGGCAGGGCGCTTGCAGCCTGACCTGAGAATCAGAGGACTCCTCTGTGTTTGTGGTTAGATTCAGCCACGGTGTACACACACAGTCTCTCAAACAAACACACACTAGTCTATCTGCTGGGCCACTCAGTGTCTCACACCAAATGGAGGAGAGCAGGAGAATGCTTCATACAGTGTGAATGTTAGACTCAAAACTAAAAGGTCCATTCCAATCAAATTTTTATGCTAATTCTATATTGGCTGCAGCCAAAAAAGTTCAAAACTGTGCATAGGCAGTTCATGATGCAGCTGAGAGGTGGGATAAATGCTTTTAAGATCTTGGAGCAAAAATCTAAATATTCCCATATAGCAAAAACTGACTATAAAATATCAAAACATGCCATGTTGGGGAAAGCAACAGGGATATATTTAGTGTGTTGGGACTGCAACTGCTGCTAACTGGCTTTCAAATAAATAAAAAACTTCTAAAATCTTAGTAGCAGCGTTGTGTAATTCTGAATAAGATAATTTTGTCCGAATCCTGTAAATAAACCTCTTGGAGAGTAGAAGAAGAGGAAATAATTGTTATTTAACCGTGGTACCTCGTGGGTATTTTTGTGAAAATTATATTCACAAGCTATCATTATGAATGGGATGATGTGGCAATAAAATTTGGGGGAAAACTGAAGACTTTTTAATTTCACATCTGAAAACAGATATAAATCACTGTGTTTAAACATGGGTTTAGGGGTGGGGGGCATGGTAGCATTGACGGCAATGAGAAAAACTGCACACCCACGTTCAGACTGCATCCCTGCATCCCAGCAATTCACACATACACACTCACACATGCCCCCACATAAACACTCAATTCTCTGCCCATCCTTTTGCCCTCCTCCTCCTCCTCCTCCTCACTACATCCATCCATCCACCCGTCTCCCACGAGGAGCTCTTGCTCCAAGGCTGCGGTGCAAGCGCTCATAAAAAATGAAAAAAAATTTGCTCGCCCTGATGATGGAAAAACCGACACCAAAAAAAGCAAGAGAGAAGAAATGTAGTAGGAAAAAAGTGTTAAGTTGAAAAGCGAGCATTTTCTCTTGCTCTGAGCTCTTGGTCCAGGCTCAGAGCTTCCCTGGATGCCAGAGTCTTTCATCATTTGGCAGCCTGGCTCTGTAGTTCAGTTTTACCTCCTGGCTGGAGGCAAGCGAATCACCACTCACTCTCCACACAGCAAGCAAAAAAGAAAGAGAGAGGGAGATGGAGACAAAGAGAGAGAGAGAGGGAGTGAAAAGCAGTCTTTCATGCAAAAACAACCTCTGGAGTCATTCATGGCCACGCATGGGCCTCTGTGTTTTTATTCTGTGCTCTTCCCTCTGCTCCTCCATCTCTCTCCTCTGTTTGCTTCATTTTTTGATGTGCTTTAGCTCCAGAAGTAAAATGCTTGTCATTATATAATCTGCAGCAGCAGATAGCTCCCAGTGATGGAGATGTTGAAAGCAAAGTGGAGGAGATGTGTGCTAGCGAGGCAGAACAGAGTGATCTCTGATGTTCTACTCGCCTTTTTGGAAGAAAGCAGAGTCTTGCTGGTATCATCGCTGAAATACCAAAAACAGCCGTGTTCTGGGCTTGAAGACTGTGTCGCGTTCGTAGGCGATTTCAAAGCACACCTGCCACCCTGTTTTGCCTGTTTTCTTCATGAGGCTCTCTGAAACTAAAACTCAACACCAATACTTCGGCCTGTTTTATCCTTCCTTACTTCTGTATTTTTGGTTAAGTTACAAAATCCTCAAACTCAGTTCTGCTAAAACCACCAGAGGTATGACAGCTGTTTGCAGGCAACCACAAATCCTATTAATAACATTCAAAATCTGTTTATTTTAGTACAGTGATTGAGAAGTAAATAAAACAAATACCTAATTATACAATTGCATACAAAGGCAGGAAACCATGCGCAGGGAAATAAGATCACAACCTCCCGCCAAGCACGTAAACTGCACCAACAGCGCTGAACAGTCTTAAATGCTCTCCACCGCTGAGAGTGAACACAGGTTCCTACAGGGCTTGATAAAGCACCCCTACCATATGCATTCTTTCACCATGGATATGCCACCATGAACAAGACACTTGGGCATGTCAGGCCAGGCTGAGAGGAAGACTGATGTGTTTCATCATTAGGGCTGATGGCCTTCCCCTGCGGCGAGATGTATGTTCCTACTGTGGTGGCCCAGCAGGACTTCACTGGCACCCCGCTAAGACTTCTGGGAGCACAGGCAGCTGGTGGAAAACTTCAGACTCATTGAGCCAAATAGAAAACACACAGACATATATAAGTGTGTGTGCAGAGATGTACACTTCAGAGCACACATATGCAGACACATACACAAAAGCCTGGCCCAAAATGGGTGCAATATGGCCCCCGGGGAGCCTGCCTGCAGCCTACAGCTCCTGCTGAGTTTGCCCAGTGGGAGCTCCAGAGCTAGCTGCTAGCTGCACAGCGGGGTGTCTGGGAGATGCGGTCCTGGAGACTATAAGTCTAGGAGTGGTGTGGCGACCATGGAGGCCTTCTCCCTCAGACAGGCCGAAAAGACAGAACGTTTCTCAGGCCCAGGCATGTGCTCTTAGACATGGACGATTGTGTCGATTCCTTTGCAATTGCTGTTCCCATGGCCTTAACCTGAAGGGTCCTGAGAAATTATTTCAGAGCGCTTAATCATTGTTAAAGGCCTATGACAAAATCAACACTAAATAGACTTTATATGTGTCTGAGAGCTGGACAGACCCTCTGATGAGAGTTTAGATAATGCGCTTCAGTTTACAGTGACAGAAGCATCAAAAAACTATGAGGTGCAAGGGTCTACCTAATTTGAACTCATCATTTTTGGCACCTAACAATACTACAATCATAACAAACAATGAAATCAACCAATTATAAATTGTAAAGTAATAGAAAGTGTTTTAAAACTTCAAATTAAGAGTATATATGAGCAGCAAGTGTAAGAGGAGTTGGATTCTTCCTGGAGAGAGACACGTAACATTTCTTTTGATTTTTGAATCACAAAGAATAGAGAGAACTAGAAATATCTGTTTACTATCCTCAATAAGTATCAGTTAGTTCAACAAACATATTTGGTCATTACAAGTAAACTTACTTTTATACTGAGTTTAAAAAAGAGGAGCTGTTTTGTCTCTTTGATCTGAATATTTAAAGGTGATCATTCGCAGTCAGTTAAGTGCTTTAGTAGTTTTGAGTGGTTTTCCAAACAACCTCAGTTCCCACCTCGGAAACAATCTGGGTAGCAGTAGCCTGTGGCACCTGTTTAAGATGTAGAGGTGTGACCAGAAGGTCGGTAGTTTGCATGTTTGGACTGTTTATGAAAAGATGAGTGATTAAAGAAAACTCTTCTCTTCCTCATTGACTACCACCAGGGTGTCCATGGCAAAGTGCCTTGGGATCTTTACCCCTAGTTGCTGCTGTCTAGCTGTTGAGTTACTAAAATAGAAGACAGTTGTTTTACTGGGCAGCTTCCACATGTGAACGTGAGTGTAAAGCAACAACATTTTATGTGTTAAATCAAACTTCCTGCAATATGTCAGATCTAAAGACAAGCTAATGGGAGATATTTGCTCACTGTAAGTGTATTTGGCAGCTCCATTTATTTTGTGTGGTCTGAACATGAAGATGTTTATCTGTGAAGCTTGTTAGAGAAAATAGAACTAATAAAACTGCATTGCAACACAAGCAATTTGATGAATTTTGACGTCAGCCCTTAAATTTAATGGAACATAGTTCTGAATCCAACACAAATTATAGTTTTACATTCTTTTTTGTCTGAGATAATGATAATGAGCTGTAGCAGTACAATCAAATTAACTGAAAGCCAGCATTTGGAAAACATCATGTTTAGCTTAATCAACAAGGCAGGTTTGGCCTGATGAAAATCAAAGTCTATTTATGTCACATGATGTAACCACTTGATGTAAGCAGTCTTCTACATCTCGATCATTAAAGCATAGAAACTGACATCATTGTGAGTCATACATAGGGTGACCTCTGAAGAGAAGAACCAAAAATTGACTGGAATTTTGACAAAGCTAGAAAGAAGCAGAAAAGGTTCTTAGGCACTAAAAGAGTAAGTTTGCGTTCTTCTATCAATATGTGATATTTGCATTCCATCACACTAACTTTGCCAAACCTTTGCCAACATACACCAACAGCCAGAAGCTGACAAGTTAGCAATCGACCAAATACTATCTATTACTGATGTCTGTTGACCTCTGGGATCCTTGGTGCCTGTGTCACATCACCAGAGAGGATTGGCAAGTGATTAATGATCTATCTCATCATGGCCACAGTTACCTGCCACAGCTCAGAGAGGACAAAAGCTTTGGGCTGGGCCAGAACTAACTTAATTCTTGTCATCCGCCCCTTTGCAAGGTATGGGAAAAATGGCCTGGAATGAAGAGTTTGGAAGATGAGAGAAGTGGGACTTGAATGGAGCCAAAAGTAGAAAAGGACTGAAAGGAAAAGGAACTCAGTCAATGGGAAGGGGGCAGGAGAAGCTCAATGCACTATTGCGTGGTCTACAGTGTTGATATTTCCCTCAATGGTCTCTTCTAAAGTGAACGTTTTAAGCCACCCCGACACACTAAATTTGCCCTTTGTGCACGGAGAGGCCCCTAGCTGTCGTGATGCAAGGTGAGGAGGCACTGGGGGCAGATGGAACCTGCTTGTCACCTCAATAGTCTCTATTCTCCCCCCTATTTGCCCTCCCTGGCCCGCCCCGCCCATCGGCACCATTCACCCAGCGCTCCAGTGGGAACGTCCAGGGACCCCGCGCTTTGGGACTGCCCCATATAATGAGCCCCTCTGGATGGCTTGAATGTGGCGCCATTGTTCTACCCAGGGCCATTAAACCACCTCCTGGGCAAACAAGAGCGTCCCTCTTCCTTTATGGGGCCCAAGAAGGCAACAAAGAGAGGAGTCATTGAGACACAGAGGGGCCGCCCTTTGTTTGGTGTCCTTTTTGCTGCTCCTCAATGCCTGGGCTGGGAAGGGGAGGCTCCTGTTGATCTTTAGTGCTCCTCATATCGCCACAATCCCTTGTTTGGCCGAAGTGGAGATGTGAACTTAATTGACTTGAGTGACCCCAGTGCACCGTGTAGCAAATAACCTGGAGGAGATACAGAGAAGTTATTGTGCATCTGAAAGTGTTTTTGGCTGTCCTAATAGTGGTAAAAACCTGTGAGGAAAGGTTTACGGTCCCTGTGATCCCAGCTAATGAAACCCTGGAGAATTTATTATCACCTGATTTCAACTGTGAAATGTAGCTGAACTGCATTTGCTAACAGTATTGTAGAGAGATGACATGCTGAACAAGATCACAAGACTCCGGTGCAGTGATCTGGAATTATGAATGAACGAGTGTTAAAATTATTTTCACACTTAATTACTGCAAATTCCTTCTACAATGAGCTCAACTAGAAACTGTGCATCCTTTTACATACCAGTGGTAATGAAATCACTGAGGCCTACCTCACATGACAGACAACCACTTACATAATAGATCTAAATAGAAGGTTCATTGAATGACTGTCTGCTTCTGCTCAGGATTTGTTAATGGAGGACACAGTGAGAGACACCTAAGATATTTCAGATGCCTTCTCTGTGTGGCACTCCTGAATGATATTCAATGATTGCAAGTCCTTTGGATGTCCCGAGGCTAAGGAGCTGCAGGCAAATGTCAGGTTGCACCATCCTTCAAATATAAACAGGCCCTGACCTCAACCTTTCCTCCGACCACCATCCTGGGCAGAGAGGCTGATTAGCTGAGGGCAGGTGCTGAGCACCAGGCTCCTGAGGAGAGGTTAAGGAGAGGAGTCAGCACCTCCCTGTGTGCTGCTGACTGGCTCGCTACCACCATGTCATCCATTCTGTAGTCAAATCGAGTTATCATATCAACAAATCTCCTATCAGGGGCCCCACAACTGACACTCCCAGAAAGAAACCCAGAGGGGGCCAACAAATTTCTAGCAGCAGGACGCTGAGGAAAGGAGCCGGCCTGCCAGGCAGCAATGAAAGGTACCTGCAGCCTCCGATCAAGCTCCCCTCTGGGGACGACACTCACATTGGGCGCCATGCTGGGGTGGTTATTCGATTAGGCTGCGTGCTATGTGGGCAACTCCATTCTGCAGCCCCATGGCCAAGTGAACCTCCCACTGGGAAAACTGTTCGAGTTACCATGGGGAGAGAAAGAAAACAGTCTGGGATAAAAAGCATCCAATCGGTTAGAAAAGCTACAATATGAAAGCTACGACTGCTGTGGGTCAAAGATGTGCGGTGGAAACAAGCATAATCAAAATATGTCTTTCCTTTTCTAGGAGTCCTTATTTTCTAAAAAAATCTAAATCAAATCTTAACTAGATTTGGGTTTTTTTTTTCTTCCCAAGAAAGTTCAGATTATAAAGGTTATAAAAACAGGACCAAACTAAAATTATGTGCCAAAGATGTAGTGGTTATAGTTTATTTTGAAATTTTGTTTGCAGTGAATTCCTCTCTCCTACATCACACACACACATGCACAATATCATGCTTTCACTCTTGCACAGAGAAACACTCAGCAGGGGGGCAGCGGGAAAAGGGGGTAGCTGTGTTGGTCTGAGAGTTGACCTGCCACTCCATTGCTACCTGCTGCTAAGGCATAAAGGAGCCCCTTGGCGAGCCACGTCAGGAAGAAAAGCCATGTGGAGAATGAGTCAGCTCGAGCTCCACAGAGAAGAAGACCCTCGTCCATCCCCCATGACCACTCTGTCATCAATGAATACCATTTTCGCCGCGGGAAGTCTTTTCTCTAATAGACCCCCCCCAGTCCCTCTTCTTCACCTCACGCTCTCGTCACATTCACAGGGACCCTTCTTGTCTTATGTGTTCTGCCTTATCCTTTTCTCTCTCTCTTTCCCTTTTTTTACAGGCTAAATCAAGAGAGATGCTCCCTAAGCATTGCAAATTGATTATGGCGCTGAACATTTATTACATGATGGTTGGGGGTCTGCATGGTGGAGATGTGAGAGAGGGAGCGTGCTGGGGAGAGAAATGTGGACTCATCCTCAGGGTCATCATTATGATCACACACTTCATCAGTGTCACAAGGATAACTACTGCACACGCGTTTCACAGAGGAGCTGTTAGAAAACTCGGACAAATTACAAAGATAACTGACTTATGTCTCATTAGGCGTACAGATGTAATGTCATTACACCTGAGTGAAAACTCAATTTTAGTTTTAGTTAGTTTTTCACATTTTAACTTCAACTGAAGGATTACAAAGCTCTCTGTCAGCTAAGAAAACACTTGAATATACAGTGTGACACCTTTTAAAAAGCTATTAGAATGATTCAAACATGCAAGATGGTCAAGCTAATGACAAAAGCTGTTATTTTTAGTTACTGAAAATTTGATGTTTAGATATTAAAGGTTTTATCTTCACACATTAACTGACTGTGAGTATTTTGCGATGCATGTTGCGTACATTTGAGATTAATCCTTCAACAAATACTACTTTTATGAAGACAATAATGTTCCTCTTTTAGTTAAAACTGCCTCAAAAAGGCTTTCATAGACTCTGTGATTCATTTATGGGAATTGTTTTTAGTGTTGACTTGTGTGTGTTCCTGTTATTTTCATCACCTGTGTGTAGAAGGGATGGACAAAATATAATAATATATATAAGTTTATCGATAACCATATATTCTACAATGAACTGTGTCTTCTTGTTGTCTCTCTAGCGAGTAGTTTGACAACTGCAAATGTAATAATGTCATCATGGGTTGTTTCACCTGATATTTTTTTTTGACATCTTCGTGAGTCTCTGTAGAGAAACTACAGACAGCGTGGGTGGAGAATTCTCCAGAGTTTTTCTAGTCACTTGGTTGTCTGAAGCTTCTGCACAGAAGTAGAAATGAGTCAGTGTCACTGCAATGTAATACTACTTTAAGTGGTTATCTGCAAGATTCTGTTCAGAAAATGTAAAAATTGTCATGTCTGTTCAGACTGAATAATTGATGTGCAACATCATTAAAGGGCTCTTGCAAAATTTATTTATATGAAAATGATATACAATGACAATTACTTTAATACTAAATTAGAATCAGCTTCGGATGCAGTTCAACAAGCATGTAAGTATACTGTATGTACTGTACATGTGGTCAATTGTGGCTGAATTTCCATTTAACACTCATGCATGCCCACATGAATCTAGATACAGACACAAACACAAACATATGGACATAGACACCCTTCCACATGTACAGTATACGCTCTCAATGGCAGACAAAAGCACACTGCTGCAGATACATTAACATGCCAAAACCCCTTGCTGGCACACACAAACCAATCTGCTCATAAACACCAAACATAACCACACATAGACTTTAGCTTGACTGGCTTGTAACCTGGTTTCCAGTTCACATCAGCCATATGTTGAATTGTTCCTGGGCAAGCGAGCGATCACTTAACCACTCACCCACTCACCCTCTGTAAGTTGCTTTGGATAATAAAATCAGGTAAATGTTTACATTAAATCCATTGAAACACACAGAAACACAACCTCCTTGCCCAGTTACCACCCAATTCTCCCTACAGACAAAACATCAGAGCTAGAGAGGGATAGATTTTTGGGGTGACCTCTATTGTGGCTGGCTTTAATCCTGGCCGCGGCACCTTCCAGTGGGACAAAGGGATTGTGAGCGGCAGGAAGCCAGTCCTCAGTTCTCCCAACGCTCCACACAAAGCTGCTGCCACCGGGTTATGATTAGAACATCAGTGTGGCCCTGCAGAGCTCTTGCTGGGAAGGATGCAAGCTTAGACCCACGCCAAGCCAGGGCTCCGGCAGCACTTTGAAGAATAGAGAGCGGGTGAAAGAGATCGCCACAATGAATACCTAAGAAACCCCTATTCAGGCAGACCTTGAGAAGCACAGGTTGCCTCTGTGGTCGGTCCTCCTCTGTTCTACCTCTCCTTCTGTTCCCTTCACCTTGGGCTGAGAATTTGCCGAGGTCTGCGGGTTCCTCAGAGACTTCTTAGAAAGGGAAAGGGGGACGACAAGACGGGGGGCAAGACTTTTACAGAATAGCTTCGTCAAAACTGGCATAGCCCAGACCTGGCCCAAGATGCTCTCGCTGCTCTGCTAATAGCCCGCATCAGCAAAAAGACAAAAGGAACTTAACAATTATTAGATTTAAGGGCTGGCTGCAGTGAATGGGGAAGTCCAAATGAAGTCATTGTACATTGATGGAGGAGTTGGGGGTTAGTTTAGGTTCAGCTCCAGACCAATGCCCAGGCATGGAATAATTAACCAGAAACAGCTATTAATCTTGACCAATGACAGTGCCTGAAACAATGGGGACTGACCAATCATTGATGGTAACATCCATTCTGGAGACCTCGGCTCACAGCTGTGGGATCATCCCTGACACTGGGGAGGAGGGGCCGTGGTAGTCTAACCACAATATATCAACTTCACTGAGTACTGCGATGGATGAATTGCAGTTCTGTGAGGAAAGTTATTGAAAAGCAAATCTCACAAAGCTAGTGGGAGAGACCTTACTTCATTAGTTTTCGCTGACAATGCAATATCCTTGTTTTTGTAAAACGTGACAAAGACAATAAAAATGAGAATAATATATAATGAATCACAGAAATGAAAAGAAAATAACAGACAGAAGGGCAAAAATTAGAACCAAAGAGACCGAATAATATTTCTGTGATCAGAAACCGATCACGCAGAAGAGAAAATATAAGGTCAACACCAGTCCTTGGGGCTCAAAGTATTTCAAGTTTTCTATTCTAAATGCCTTTAGATAAATACACAAAAGGACTAGACTGTTAGGTCACGCTAAAATGGACACTGTAGAAAAATATGTTTGGGTTCAGGTATCCGTGAGCTGCTGTGGTGAAGGAGGTTCAAAAAGAAAATAGAAAAGATGGGAAAAAGAGCAGCAGCAGCAGCACAAGTTTGTCCAAATCCAATAGTGAGGCATGAAAACCTGCATGAAATCTGCACATGTAGGAACTCCACACCCTCAGTGTTGAGTTTATCCATTCATACATAATTATGAAAACATACATGTCGGAATTTGCTGCTCTCTAATATCCACGCAAATAGCCTACAGCAAGTCATGGGAAATATGAAGCCAGCATAGATAACACGTTAACTACAGCATGGACAGAAAACACTTTCAGATCCAACCCACATGAACGTAAGAGAACCAGTCTGTTTTTTCTCACATTTTTTAAAGAGATTATGGTAGGTGTTCAAAATGTATAAATATTGCAGTGTTTGCAACAGAGAGAATAAACATCCACTAATTTTCTTGCTAATACTGTTTTAATTTCAACTAACCTACTCAATTAAAAACACCAAAGACACCAAAACTAAAACAATTGACAACTCCTTTATATGTATTAATTTTTTTACCTTTTGAATTAAGACTGATAAAAGTAAACATGTCAATCTTAACAAACAAGGTCACAATACTGTACCACACAAGAACATTTATCAGGTTTCTTGTGTTTGTTTGGGCCTTGTATAATCAGCATTTTGATGTAAACTTGAGGAAGTGAAGGATTTGACAGATGGTTGCTAAAAGTAAAAAATTTAGCAAACTTTTCTGACCGAACAGGCTTTTTTACTGTCCAGATACTCATTAAAACATTTGTCTGTCCACTTTTTCATCTATACAGTTTATATTCACACAATTAGGCAGCTGTTATAGTATCTGAATGAGTGGTGGTAAGATATCAGTAAATGTGAGTGAACAGCTACATCTGACACTGTTTTAACCATATGGGAGAGACTAAGGGAGGTCAAGGAGGGGGAATGGAGGTATTTTGAGAGACATGAGTCTATGGGAGGTGTGGAGGGTGGCGGGGTGGTGGTACAGTATGTGGCAGACCCCTGGCACACACGCCAGTTCCACTTTCCACGCTGCTCACTCTCCTGAAGCTGGGGTCCCCTGGTGCCCCTGCCCTCCTCCCAGCACTGCTTTGTTTGCCTGCGTAATCTCCCAGCAAAGGAGGCAACGCAGGTGGTCCCATCCCAGTGAAGCCTCACCTCCCCCTCCATCCTCTGTCTCTCTTTTTCTCTCACCCTCTGCCTGTTCTTGTCTCTCTACACTGGCTGCCTTCATCCTCTCCCTCTTTAGTCCCCGGCGTGGCGGTACAAAGAGACACCTCCCTGGCAGAGATAAACCTATTTTAGAGATGCCGAAGGGGAACCTGACGCTTCCCGCCTCTCCTTCCCTTCATCTCTCTCTCTTGCTCTTTCTCCCTTGGAGAGCTGTGCTGTGCTGGGCTTCAAGCACCATTAGCGCCTCATTGGTGTGTCTTGAGTTTATGTGTGTTTGTCTTTTTAAGGGTGTGTGTGTGTGTGATGAGGAGGTTCAAAGGGTTCTGCCTCTATAGTTCACCAGTCAACCTGATCCATGGGTGATGGAGGAAGCAGGGGAGTGACAGCAAGGGTTTTAGGGTTTAAGTGTAAGTTGCCTAGGTTAGTACAGATGTCACCCCTCAACCTGCAGGATGGTCCCAAGCAGGTGATGCATGGTATTGATATTGCTACAGTAACTAAGTTGACATCATGGATAAACCACTTGCATACTTTTTTTCTTGTACCATCACACCTTGTTTGCCAGCGTCAAACTGTCTCACCGAACTTAAACCCTCCATCACTGCGTGAGAAGTAATTACCCACTTAAAGATACAAGGGCGTCCATATCACACAGTGGGAAAACACTAACATGATTTCTCTTTTGCCCTGACATCATTGTTATCACACCCACCTCCCCTTCAAACAAATCAGACATGGAAAATTGTATGGTATTCCCCCCTAGGCACTCCCAATCACGGCATCAAAGGCATGACGCAAGGCCGAGACAAAATGGAAGCCATTATGGTTAATTAGCTGCTGCCCTTTAAAGCACAGGGACCTGCCTGCTGCCGGGGCTCGGCGTGTGTGTCAGAGCAAATGCCACTGACAGCTCCCACGCTACAGAGATGGAGGGAGAGAGAGAGGGAGGGAGGGTGGGAAGGGTTAGAGAGCGGGGGGGGTAAAAGAAAAAAAGGAGGATGAGGCAGATTGTGAATGAGCTGGAAAGCATGCATTGAATTTTCCTTTTTTAAAATGTTTCCTGCAAATAATGGAGGAAGTGCGCAGGAGGAATAAATGGGGGGGGGGTACAGGGTCATTGGAAGATGGAGCAGGAAAAATTAGGGTGGGGTTTGGGGCACCAAGCTACACGTGATGAAAGGAGCTCCTTCTTCCCCTGCCAGGATCCACATGGACATTCTTCAAGCTCACCCAAGCAGAACTCGGCTACACACACACACACACACACACACACACACACACCCCACCCACTACCATAAAATTCACTTATGCCCCTCCACATCCTCCTCACCCCACCTCAACGTTATCACACACCTGAAGGTCTGCCTGTTGCCGGATTACCCAGCCTGCCCTCCCCTCCGCTCATCTGTCATCGTGCTCCTATGGTTACAACAACCCTAAACCACACAAATACACACACACACACACACACACACACACACAGATGGAAAGAGATAAGGAGAAGACACACATGGTTACACATACAAAAACACACTGAAAGACACATGCACAGTTAAACAGTGAATGGCCCCCTGGCCGGCAGATCCCGTCTCAGCCTGTATGTGCAGGTATTATAGTGTAATTGCTTCTCCATTCAGTTTCTTTATTCATTTCACCATTGTACATTTTCTCTCTGTTGATTTTACAGTAGCTTAATGTGAAGCACCACCATGTATCAATTTCCTGTCATGTAGAGTAAAACTGTTTTTCAACAATTTTTTTATTATTATCATTTATGTACATATTAAGTGTGCCACCAAGTATAAAATATAAAATGTGCGCTACTACATATAAAACATGACCAGGTAATAATATACTGTATGTGCAGAGCTACTCAATGCCCCATACAGCACCAAATATCGCCACCAAATTTACGAAAAAAGGTTTATCAGTATTGCAGCAATGGATAAGTTGTGATTATGTGAAAGTTGCAGATTTTTAGCATATCATGGGTGTACATGCCGTACAGATGGAAGGACTGTTTTTGGCAAAGAAGGTGGCCGGTGTGCACACCAATCCCAGTACAGTTGCAGGACAAAAACAGCGTACAAAGGTAAGGGAGAGGTTGTCTGCACAATGATGTTCATCAGGAAAAAGGGTTTGACCAACAAAGAGCTTGTAGGTCGGAATGTTGCATCAGTGCATTTTCTTGGGAGCTTGCAAATTTCAGGAATGTTATTCTGCCCAAATTCAGAAAAATATACTCCCCAGTATCATACAGCGGTAGCGAGTCTTGTGATTCTTATGCCGAAACTGTACAGTAAGACCTATAAAAACCTACAAGGTAAGTCTTTTCTTTGTTTTCATTTTCCTCAGTGTCTATTGTGTAATACAACGACTATGACCTAATTCTACAGCAAACTCTTAATACTTTGAGTAATTTAGGCATCGTTTCAGGAGGGATTCTTATCCCACATATTTGTTATACTCAACATACTAAATGGTCTTTCAATTAAATTGGAAGTCTGTACTTGCACAGTAGGTATCTTACTGCTTGGACCTGGAATGAATCTGCTAAACTGATGATAAAGTTTCAGCTAATCTTATCTTTTTTATGTTGCATGCCTGCTTTTCAACAACATACCATTGGGTTTGATTGTTTATTCATTTCCTCCCAACCGCAGCCTTAAGATTTCCAGCAACACTACAGATACTAAGAAGCCAAGGCCTTGTCCTCCACCCACATATCCAATCTGTCCTTCCCAAACGAGCAGCGACAGACGATTTCCTGTGCACTGGAATCCTTAACCTCTTATTCCCAGTCCCAAGGCTGGTGGGAGACTTGGGGAGAGGTCTGGCATCTTTTCACACATCTTTGCAGACATAAAGAGCAAACAAACCTCAAGGTCTTTATCACTGAAATCTAAACCCCTTCGCTGATTTCATGTCTGTGGGCTGAGGCTGGGGGACACAGCGATGACCACCTGTTCTCTGAATTTCCTTGTAGTCGCTTTTGTCATGGGCTTTACATTCTTTCAAACTATTACAGGCCCAGGGCGAAACTTAAGCTTTTGCCAATTTCTCCCTCGGTGCCCCATATATGAGAACCTATACAGTCTCCTTTCAAAGGCTGCTTATATGTCTGTACCTAGGTTTCTATAGGTCTTACAGTTTCAGCACGAGTATCACAAGAAAGATATTGGGGAGTATTTTTTTTTTTTTAAACAAAAGCATTGATTTACAGGGGGGCTCTACTTTGTGCCAGCCTATTGAAATAAACTGTCATGGAAGCATTTATTGAAGGACTTTGGGGGTTTTAACAGGAGATAGTGAAAAGGGCTCTTCATACATACAGATTCCATCAACCAGCTATAAAAACTGAGGGGAGAGGAATCTCATTTATGGGGTAACATGGTTACATTTTACTGCTCTGTGGCATTGAGGCAGAGGAGGCAGAGAGGACACCTCTTTTGTTTGCTGCACGGCTGCAGCAGACAAAGATCGAGGCGTGTGGAGCGCAGGAATGTCCTTACTGTAGACACTCTCGGAAGTTGGGTTCGAGTGTGCGTCTGTCTATTGCTTTGTCCTTGTGTCAGTGTGTGTCCATTTTCATGACAGACAGGACTGTGGGAAAAGTGCCCTTACAAACGGAATCTATTGTCTACCCTCCATTTATTTCATGGCGATAAGTGATGGAGAGAACCGTAGATGAAACAAATTCAGTCCAATGCAGCATTGTGACTCGCTTACATGAATCACTTCTGATTAGCCTCAAGCTGGCATGGCCGAGCCGTCAATGAAACTGCACAATCACACAGAGGCCTCGCAAAAATCACGAACCTCCATCCCATTAAAGACCAGTCACTTCTCTGCTTCACTACTGCTAAACCACTGTCAGGCCTCACTGTCACTGTCATCACATAGTCAGCCATAATGGACTCTGACTATTATTAATACAGGGCCTGAAGCACTACCAACTACATCCAAGGGCTCGCCATAAAATATGTTAATCAAATCGGGCCCCTGGAGGCCCCTCAAAGGGAGCTTTAACACAAATTGAATATCACTGATGGCTTTGGAGGAGGGGTCGGTCTCGAAGGGAGGAGGCCCTAACCCTGTTAGTCACACGAGTTGGGGCTCAATGATGCTGCATATTTCCAGTCATTGTCAATTACCCTGATATCGTCTGTGGAGGGTCGCATGCAGCCAGCGCTTCAGGGGGAAAGAGAGAGCGCTCAGCAACTGGTGGCTGGATCTGTGGAGCATGTGGGAAAATCATAGTAGGTGTATGCATGTGTGTGCATTTGTGAGAGAGAGATTTTATGATCTTCAGAAGAAATCGTCAGCTCAGGATGCCACACGCTAATGACACTGATGCCTATTGGCCGAGCTAAGGAGGAAGTGAACATGCCAGCTTTAGATTAGTGGATCATGTAAATTATCTGATTCCGCAAATCAATGCTCTACCACTCAGAGTTCACGGAAACAGAGTAATTATGATGGTTCTAAAGGTTTCAACTTGGGTCTATGGACAATATGTCTATTCTAAGAAAGAAAGCAGTGGAACATAATGGACCTATTAAGCACGGGACAAGTGAAACTGAAAAAAAGAGATGTGATTTGCAGTTAAACATCTCTTCCTGGTAGTAATGAAGCAGCTCTGAGGCTTGAAAGGAGCAGAACCCCATCAGCTGACAACATAGCCTAACTATAGCTCTGTAGAAAATGGTAGAAGAGTAATAGTCTTTCTGAAGTGTCTGTGCATCTGTCTACGATGCACACAGCCTATTTACCTACAAGTTTATTGTGACTGAATATGCAGCTTGACTTTTTTTTCCTGTCTAAATGGACAGAAATGGGAAATTGCAGAGTTTACAGAGTCATAGAGTGCTGAACGTCTTCATGGTCACAGTTAGTTCGAGGTTTACATCAAAGTGAAGCCAGTTAATTTTGAGGAAGGGTTTTCCTGTTGCATACTGGAAATATCACCCATGAGAAACCAAATGACCACAAGGTCAAGAGCAACCTCTGACAATTTTAACCTTTAAACTTAAGAAAGATGGAGGCCCTTTGACAGTGGTAATTTGCCCTAAAGCCAAGACACACTGGGTTTTAAAGCAACAGTGCACAAACACAGCTATTGAAACTCCTCAAACCAGCATAATCAATTTATCTGCTGTCCATCTGCATGCTAAAACAGTCCAGTCAACATTTTGTCAAAATACAGCTGGACAACTTAAACAAGGTGTGAAATACTTGGGAAAGATTGTGGTTGCGGTTAAATACAGCCAACGGTTTGATTGTGAAGGGACACAAATTACAGGGCACCCTACATCCTACATTGGCACTGAACGTTGGCAGTGGACCTTACGTTTGTCAGGCTCCCCTATAATGTGTAGTTGCCATGCTGTCTTACTCAGTCACTCATCTTTTTCATTCAGTGACTTATCTTAGCTTTCAGGGATGACACACTGCTGCTTCCCTTACAGTTGCTGCAACTGAGGAAAACAAAGAGAACCGAATGCTTTATGTATTTGACCACACAACACAATACCATCAGAAACATGCCACTTATTCTTCTGATGCCTCAGTTACTCTGCCCACTCTAGGTGGCTACTTTACAGCTTCCGGGATTATCACATTGGACCCATTTCCCAGAGAAACTGGAGTTTACATGTCCATGACAAGCTTGTACCCCAAAACAACACACACAAACACACACACGGGCATTTGTCTCATTCATGATGCAAACCGGAGCTGAGATAGGTCTGGTGGGAGTGTTTGAGAATTACCCTCCACAAAGGTGAAGTTACACAGACAGATGAGGTGGGAGGCATGGAACACACACACACACACACACACACACACACACTTAGAAAAACACACTCCGTCTAGTATAAACCCACACTTGAGCTTTGTCAACATGTTTGGAGGGCAGACAGACAAGCAAAGACACACAAACACACTCACCATCACACATTCACACACTCTAAGTGACATGGACAAACTCTTTATTGTGCACACCCTCAAACAATCACACACACACAGCTAGCTTTGTGTCTACAGCGTCTCGTGGTCGTATCTCTGCGGCCAGCTCCTCTGCGGCTCCTGCCACTGGCTCCAAAAAGGGAAAGAGGATTAACTGCTGGTCCACGTCACAGTTTAGGCTGCTTTTGCGTGGACGGAGCAGAGGGAGGTGGGATAATGCCATTTCATGTCTCTGAGTACCGATATGATGCAATGTAGTGGTGAAACACATAAATGCAGGGGGAACAAACAGCGACCCAACTAAAGCTCAAGTAAAACCAGCCAAGAGAAAGAAGAAAACAGAACCAGAAGGATCTTTGGGTGAAAGTGAGGAGTGGAGAAAAAAATTTGCTAAATTCGGGTTTGAGGTTTGATGAACAGAATTTGTTGCATTACAAGTCACTACACCTGCTCTGGATAAATGTGTACATATACAGAAAAAGAAACACAATAAAAAAGAAAATAAAGAAACAAAAATGAAGGTGGTTGTGTGTTCAAAGGTTCAACAATTTTCTTACAGGAAATCGACAATTAATTACATAACATTGGAAAAAAGTGACAAAAAACATGAACAGGCTCTTCAGCAAAAACGGTTACATTTATTACAGGTGATTACAGTTATAAAAGGTGAACTTCTGATGAGTTGTGCTGAAGAAGACCAAAATGTTCACTTTTCTGTTCTTTATTTTTTTAAATATATGTAATAAAGCCTCTAAAGAGCGTCTGAAGTAGTTTTGTCCGTGGATGTGCAAGAATTTTATTCCCATGTTATAGGACTTGGCTTGCAAACATTTTCACATTGCTTGTGTAGGTCAGCAATCAATGACATCCCTGCAATCAAGCCAAAAAAGCAACTTTCTGAAAAAATCATACAGTTTTATTCACAGAAAAAGTTGGCTTTAACATGTCTGTCTTAAATTGTTTACATTTTGCATACCACTCCAGTGGGTAATTAAGAAACTTGTGAATCAAAGCTGTGTGTTAAATAGTTGTTTGGTGGATTAGCCAATTGATGGAGAATGTATTGGCAACTATTTTGAAAATCATTTAACAATTTCAGACATTTTTCAAGACAAACATTTAGTGGTTCCAACTACTAGGACGTGAAGATTTGTGGTTTTTCTGTCACATGTGATAGTTAACTGAATATCTTTGAGTTTTAGTCAGATTAAAAAAAAAGCTGTTTGAATATGTCACCTTGGACTCTGGGAAATTAAAATCATCGTTTTCCACTACTTACGGACATTTTACGGAAAAAAACAATTAATCCCTAGAAAGGACACACCCACTGTGATTAAGATTTATGCCAGTTTAAGATACATGAATCCATATTTGTTTATTTTTTAATATTTTAAATGCATTTTTATGCAATTTTAAGTGCATGCTCTATATATGTTTCTCCTACCTCACTGCTGTTTGTTTTCTAATGTACTTATATATACATACAGTATATTCATTAATACTCTATTTTATATTACCAAAAATGTGACTATATTTAACTGTACTGTATTTAGAAATAATGTAACATAGTGTGCATGTTGAGTCAAATGACCTGTGACACATATGTAATTTAGATTGAATAGGAAAGAAATCCAATGTTAGTGCAATGCAAAAAGCAAAAGTACATGAAAATATGACGATGTAAAACAAAAGTATGTTTGGAAACACAGTAGAAACAGTCGACCGAACTACAGTCTAAAAGGCTGCACACACCCAACAGTCAAACACATCACAGCAAGTTTCTCCGCAGGATTTCTCATTTGTGGAGGAGTTTCTTCTTTCAGAGCACATTACCATCATTTCCCATGCTGAAGTGTGAGCCATTAAATCAAAGAACACAAACAAAACTGTTTGCACAGTCAAGACTTAATCCATCAGTTTCTGTGCAGACACCTCCCTCCTCTGTATCCCATGCTCCTGTGTGTGTGGCCTTGAAGTTAACATTACATCATTAACACGATCATCATAACTTTACAAGAACAACAGCCAGTGTGTTGATTTATTGACATCAAACTCGCTGACTCCATCCCAGCTCCATCAGAGTGAAAAAGAGCTGGACATCCGGACCCGTTTGATGTATTTAAGGGTCAAAAAATCTGGTTTCTCTTTCCCTTCATCTCAGAGGGGCCCAAGCCTCCGCAGAGGGGCTGTTAAAAGCAGGAAAATAAAACCAGCCACGCGAGGGCAGAGCTCATAGATCATACAGCCAAACAGCGTGTAAGTTGAGTGTGTTAGGGGTGTGTTTCGCTCTCCTGCTGCACATCACAAGTCTCCCTGGGTCACGTTAATTGATTTCAGCCTCACTTGCATGTGCGAAGAGACACAAAACCCCACACAAAAACGATGGTGTAGTGTGAAAGTAGTAGCTGGTAAGCTGCAAGCATGCTCACACATACCTGAAGACATATATATTGTAGATGATCTCAGAGCAGGTACCTACTGTAACCTCTCTCTCTCTCACACACACACACACACACACACACACACACACACACACACACACACACACATACAGCAGCACAAAATATAGCCTATACGTAAATCATCTCAACATTCTGCCATATGAAAACACACATATGGAAACATAACCAGATTCAGGCTGCATAGTGTTGTGTGTATTGTATGCACAAGAAAAGATCATCATGGCCACTGTAAACTGTAGCAGACCTTCTTGTGGAGAAAAGTCACTGTAGCATCACTGGAGTGGTTATCATAGCTGTCCAGTGAAAAACGTGCCCAAAAATTTGCTGATTTACATTTTTTCAGAAAAAGCGAGGGAAGTATGAACTATTCCTTTATGGATTGGGAAAATTCTCCCATTTCTTAAGCTAAATAAACTATTTACAAACCTATTGGATAAACTAAAAAAACACTGTCACATAGCTGAAAACAGGGCTGTTATTTTGGAAAAGATGACATTTGGAGATACATTGTTCTCACAGGACAGCGATGTTACACTGTCATGGGGTCTTATTATGGTAGTCATGTAAGTTGCATGACTACCATAATTAGATATGTGGATTTCAAAGTTTACAATTTAGAATTATTACATTATTCATTAGATTATTCACTGATTAAATTCTCTTTAGGACACTCACAGTTGCCTTAAAAGACACATGTTGCGATACAGTTAAGTATGAAAAATACATTTGCAGAATGCTGAAGAACCAATCAATATGAAATATCATGTTGAAACAACATAGCAACATAGCAAACCTTAGCCGAGCTTTCTCGCCAAGGTTAAACCCTCTGAGCACACACTGTATAACTCCAGAGAAAAGCAAAATATCATAGTAATAATGTATTATATGTACTTAGATTTTACACATTTCAAATTATTGTTGTTATTGTTTATTATAATCTTTCCTTTTTGATTATCATTTCCTGTGTTTTTCTGGGGACAAATATTGGGGGCCCTGACCCAGAGGTTGGGAAACTTAGCTGTGAAGGATGAAAGCAAGAGGCTCAGAAGTGCTTCATGAAGAACCTCTTTGTGCGATATCAAAACCAACAAAACTGTCACCGTTGGCAGTTGTTTGGACGTTGGTGCGGTGGGAACTTGTTTGTCTCGTCTATTTGTTTGTTGTGATGGTCTCTGAGGGGGGATACCCTCCCACTCAATTGGCCTTGGGATCCAGAGTAGCTGGAGGACAGGTCATACAAAGGCGCAGTGTGATGGGGTCATCACTGTCACCAACCAGAGTTGGGGGATCTGCCAACTTTATAACTGACGGCTTCGTATGGTTGCCATGTCCTGCTCTTCTCAAGTCACCATGCCCTGAAACCATCCACCAGAACCCCTCAACAACATGTTTACGAACCAAAACTGGAAGGATAGGCTATAGGGATGAAAAAGGCTACTTCTAAAGGCTTTTTTCTATAAAAGAAACAATCATCCAGCATCACAGGACCACCTTTGCTAGAGTTCTTGTTTTTGAGTGTATGGGAGAGGCTGGGCTGGTGAGAAACACTGTGCATTTACATAGCAGTCTGCGACTTCAAACGAGGTGGCTGACATTTGAATGGGCTGGTGGTGGGAGCCTCTGGTGGGGTTTTTGTTGCCATGCAGGGTGAGCCAAGGAAAGTGGGCACACACATTGCTGGGATTTGTGTGTAGACAGCTTGTCCTGTTTACTGGGCCCACAGGTTACCATAGGAGCCCTGCTTGAACTGAGTGTGTGAGAGACAAAGAATGAGTGTGAGAGTGAAACATAGGGAGACTTGGAGATGGAAGCATAAAGGGGGTACACCATGCAGAGTTAGATGGGTACTGAGTCACTGGGTACGCTGCTAAGAGAGGGCAGAACAACTCTGATGAGTAATACACTAATAATAGGGGAGTGGAGATCAGGTCCATGAGACCTGGATGCCCTTTTGTAAGCAAGTACACATAATTTCAAGCTCCCTGACTCTGTTCATGACTGCAGTAGTTTATGGATAAGTGACAAATGTGAGCGAAATAGTACATTGCTGTTTATTTGCTTCATGTGAATGCACAAGTCTGTATTTTAGCATCACTGTCCTCTGTATGAAAGATTAATTGAACTGTGAAATTATGCTTTACTCAGTTCAGCTACCTTATAGGTTCTTGTACCAGTGCTGGACTCTTATCTACAGCTACTAACCTTTTGCATGCACATAGTGATAAAACACTCTGTTTATATATAGGGTGAAATGTGTAGTCTGCTGTCTGTTGTGTTTTAAACTACTGCTTTGACCTGAAACTGAGGTCCTGCTTCACTGTGCTCTGTGTACCTGTGTGTCACATATTAACAACTAACATGTCTCTACATCACTGGTTCCCAACCTCGGGGATATTTTTTCTGACTGCCATGAAAATATTTTTGCTGACTTTTCTATAATTTTTGCGTTTTTTGATGAGGGTCAAAAGTAGATATTGCTTCATTTTAAGGGGTCACAAGCCAAAAAAGTTGGGAACCGCTGCTCTACATAAGCTGTTATGTTCCGGAGCCAATAGACAGTATCTTTTGCATTTGTTGCACTTGGCAAATAAAATGGCTGTCCTTCACTCTGTAATAAGTTGATCTCAACATGTCACACTGATGCAGAACAATGATTAAAAAAGATCCTAAAATACGCCTGGACAGCTGTGGCTAAACTTCTGACCACGTCCAACCATAACAGTGTCAACCTCACGAGGAATAAATGTTAGTTTAGCACACAGAGAACCAAAGGGGAAAAACCCTTTGCTCCTGACAAGGAACACCTGTCTGAGTGAGTGTATACTCTGGAATGAGTGTAAGCCTCTGGGACAGAGGGAGGGAAGCATGTGAGTGAGTGTGTGCATGTGTCTGTCTGTGTACATAATCTGCACAAATACCCAGTCAGGGTCATACATGAGTCTAACGTAAACTTAAATTACAGATCTAACTTACCATTGTATTGTATGATTGGGTGAGGATTCAGACTGCATACACACACTGATCCACTTCCGCCCACACAGATCCAACACTTCTCTCTCCCCTCCCACAGCTTTCCCTTTCCCTGCCTGGCTGCTCTGCTGCCTGGCTGACGAGCCGTGCTGACTGGCTCGGTGGCGGTTGCCCTGTCTATCAGTCTATTTCCAGGCTCAGGGCCCAGCGCCGGGGCAGACAGTCAGTCAGTCAGGCGGTGTGGTGGAGGGCAGAGGGGTTGATGCGTGTGTCAGAGAGGCGCTCTCCCACATTCCCCCGGCGGCTGGCAGCAGGCCGGGCCTGCGGAGGGGGGTTCGCCTCTTTCTCACGACCTCTCAGGTTCCTGCGCTCATCTGGGAGCTATTCATTTCCTGCCAGAAAACAGCCTTCCCCTGCAACTGCAGGAGGAAGGAGGGGGGTTCGAGGGGATGGGGGGAGAGGAGGGGAGGGAGAGGAGTTTGGCTTCAAAATGAGTCCAGGGCTTGGTACAGCAAGCCCTGGGCTTAAATCATAAAGCTCTCGCTTGTCTGGGCTGCAATCAAAGACAGCCCCAGTGACGGGCCGAGGGAGAGAAAGAGGAACCATGAGAGAGAGGGAGAGAGCGGACCATATGGTAGCACTTAGGGAGCCAAGGAGGAAGCAGAGGGGCTTTTTTCCCCTCCTTTCGCTCTCTGCATGCACGCGGAGTGTGGGAAAAGTTAATGGACACGCATGGCAGCTAACCCCCCGGTCGTGTTGTGACATGTGTGCGGTCACTCCGGCAGCTCGGCCACTGCACTGGGTAATTGGAGAGGCTCGTAAAGCTGTGCTCCAGAGGGGAAGAAACCACTGAAAATGTTTTGGGGGGGGTTAGGAGGAAAAGGGGGAAAGGTGGTGAGGTGGGGTGGGAGGGCTCAGCTGCTGGGTGTTGTCCGGGTCACACCACGTGCCTCCCAGACGTCCCGTGTCCAGCTGTGGCCCCGGGGCACAGGGCAGGAAGCTCGACACTGGTCCGAGCACAGCTGGAATGCTGTGGGAACGTTTTGTGTATATGTGTGTGACTGTTTGCGTGGAGATGCTCTGGCTCACAGGAGGCTGACTGTTATCCCGTGTGGTAGGCCTTTACTTGAACCCCCCCCCACTTAACTCCCCACTACCTCACCCATTGTGCCCTTTAGCCAGGCATGTCTTCTCCCAGCACCCTCCACAAACACACACAAGAAGTATGCACGCACAGGCACGAGCATACACATGGCTTCAATCAAATAGGGATGCATGGCCCCCTGTAAAAAGGTGTGATGGAAATTCAAAATGATGGCACTTATCCACACTTTGTGCCTCTTAGCGCACTGATAATTGCAAACACCTGCACCCCCTCCCCACACACACCCCCTTCAAAGAAGGGCCACACTCGGATAGCTGGAGGGGGCACACACACCTGGGCAGAGCAGAGCGCTACCACATGGCTCAGTGGCGAGGTGTTTAACGTGTCCTTCTGCTGTCAACCCCCCCCCCCCCGGCATCAAGGAACCCTCAGCTCTGACTGAAGACCCAGCCCGAGGCTCCTCGCTGCTCCTTGCTGTCAGGAGATTAATGCTTTTGGAAATGTTAAAGACTGACTGACTGAACAGCTTGATCACTTCAAATACTTGGTTGGTTGTTAGTTTAATAATCTCCTAATTAGAAACTTTTGAGTGGAAAGGGCCACTGCATCATTTCCACTGATGGGTGGCCATTTAGTTTAAAATAGGTTCAAAACATGCCAACAAAAGATTCAAGTGACATACAGTATGTCTGGATCAAATCCTACAATGGCTGGTCTGACAAATTAATTCACTCATAGATACAACCTCAAGCCTTTCCAACAAAATGCTCCTGTGTCTTGATTTATAGAATAATAGAGTATTTTCCTATTTCTATAACCATCTCTTAAAAGAGGCTGTGCTCTCTTTCATCTAAGATGCACATCCACAACTGCCACTGATGCTCCACTCATTGATCTTACAAATACCAATCAGATTGCAATGCACTTCTGCGCTGCTAGATGGCGTAAGTGACCTCTGTAAGGCTCTAAAGTTTACACCAGGAAAGGTGAAACTGTTGGACTACCAGCACAAGAAACAGCACTAGATAGTCCAGCTCCTGTGTCTGATTAATTACAGAGCCAGTCTCCCTCTGACTCACTAATTTAGATCACAGAATTACAATTAGCCAACAGTTTACTGAGAGTCTGACTGCCAGTGTGACTTACAGTGAGTGAGCATGTACAGTGTACAGTGTTTTAGCAGGTTGCATGCCTCCTAATAAACACTAATACTAATTTTTGCAGAGATTGACCCATAAACGTTAGAAGACAGTCTCTCCCACCTAGCAGTACTTCCTTTTTATAGTTGCACAAAGTGTCATTACTGATGCTGCTGGCTCAAAAAAGTGAGTTCTTAAACATCAATTCTATTCATTTCTGACCCTTATTGCATTCAAAACTGAGTTTGCAAAGACTTGTTGATTTCATGTGTAAGTAGCCCTTTCAGTAGAAAGTAATTTTCACATAACAAATAGGATAACCGAATTGAAAAAGCTTCTGGTAGCTCACTCAATGTGTGCTACCACTCAGTTTAGCTTTGACACGCATAGACAAGTCTACATAATAGGCTATAGTTTAAATACCAAATAAACTACAGTAACAGGCGGAAATTGCTAATATTTGCAGTTGTACGCATTAATAAGAAGATCAGGTTTAGTTTTCCCAACAAACAACGCAGGAACAAGCACATGTTTTTTTTTTTATATATCTTTACAAATTTATTTGTCTTCCAAAACGAAGAACATCATAAGAGCATTGAACATATCTTTGGCATCACACAGTAAAAAAGACAACTCAAATATATAAAAAAAAATGCAGTGAACGGACTTCCACAATACAGATCTCATTTCAATATGAACTTTACTCCCTTGTTGGCTGTACAAATATAGTGCATACTCTTTCCATTTTACAAGAAAAAAACAGATTCAAAACAACTTTCTAACACTGAACAAAGAGAGAACTATTAAGTGTCATTTTAAAGTCTTTATGGTCCTTTTCCACTTTTCACCAGGGCCGCCACACTGAGTCAGTGTTGCCTGACGGGGCTCCGGGGGAAACCGCAGCCGGTACAGGGACCGGCGTGCTGACGTTATTAGCGTACACGGGGATAACGGGGCCGTTTGGCGCAAATGCCGCATTGGGTATGAGGAATGCAAACTGTCCGTCTGTGGCAGGCACGATTTGGAAACCACCGTACACTTTGGTGGCGTCTGAAGGTAAACTAGCCGGCGATGAGCCTCCTTTACAGGACACCGCGTTCATGGGCAGGACCTGCGGGGATGAGCTGGGGATCTGCACCATAGACTGGCCGAAGGAGGGGTGGGTTGGTCCGGCGGTGGATGGGAGCTGGTGTTGATGCTGATGCTGGCTGGGGTAGTTCATAGCGTTGATCTGGGTCATGCAGTTGGCCAAGTGGCCGAGGAGCCGAGTCCTGACCTCGGTGTTGACACCCTCGCAGGTGGACAGGAAACGGGTGACTTCATTCATGCACTCGCTGAAACCGGCACGATATTTTCCCAAGACAGTGGGGTCGGTGTTCAAGGCAGCTGCAGAGAAAACAGACAGGTGTATTTAAGTCAAGATATTCATATGGACACCTTGTTTTATCTATAGAAATGGTCAAATCTGTAAAATTTAGACGGGGGGGTCTTGAAGCAGGACTGTTAGACCAGTCCAGATATATTCTAAAACGCACATCGTAAGACATACAACGCACAGTCATAAGACAGATTAGTCCGGGAAATGCAACTTACCGGTCATCTGAACCCTCTGGAGGTTCCGGAGATGCTTCACCGTCATCTCCAGGATGTCCGCCTTCTCCAGTTTAGAGTGTCTGGAGCTCTGAGGGGACGGAAAACACACATGGTTAGGATTACGCGCTCACTCTTTCACTGTTTGACAGGGGCAGTTTTGAACTCTATTAATAACCAGAAGGCTAAGGGAGTACTTACATCTTTTTTGAGCGCATCTAGGATGAGCGTTTTCAGCTGCCCCAAGCTCTCGTTGATTCTGGCTCTTCTCCTCTTTTCCATAATTGGCTTGGATGACTAGATAAAAAAACAAAATGACATTAACTGTTAAATTTCTCTTTCTTGTTTCGTGCGTAAAAGTGCAAATCCTCGCTTTGGGTGAGAGCTTGTGCAAAATTGTGTCCAAAATAAAATGTTTCAGCTTTTTTGTTTTTAGATGACACTGTCGGAGAAATGTTTTTCAATATAGGTTTTATACCAACCTTTCTGTGCTCAGAGGCTGTCTTGGGTTTATCGGGAGTTGTGTTCATGCTTGCCGGGGTTGCAGCGACCGGAGAGGAGGAGGTTTTTTCCATCAAATCGGCAGGCATCTTTTTATCGGAAATATCCCACAAAACCACAACAAATTACGATCCACTGGTGTAGGGAAAAGGACGATGAATATTTTCAGCTCGAGATATTCAAAAGTCCCCTCTCCCTCAAAAAAATCCTGAGATATGTAGGCTATCGAGTTAAAATCCGTTTGAGCGATGCGCAGCTGCAGCGGCTACCAGGAGCGGATGCAGTCTCTGTGTTGGGTTCTCCGCGTGTGGCTTGTATTTATATCTCGCCCTGCACGCGAACGGCTCGTGTGAAACTTCCCAAACTTTCTTTCCCACAGTAACTTTCCACCAATCAGGGCGAGGGACACGCGGCCCGAGGGAGGATGGCTCGTGGTCGGCGCCCTCCCATTGGTTGTTTGGCCGCTTGAGCTGACGGCCAATGGCGCGAGGCCCGGGTTCAGGGCACAGCCGGGGAAACTGCCTTCAGTCTTCAATCATCGTACCGTTTACATATTAACAGTGGAGCCACTGACTGGGCACCGCCACCAGGAGCGGGCAGAGGACTTTTTATCTACCACATAAGAGATAACAGATAAATAATAATCATTTTAATATATAAAATAATAATATAACAGCAATATAATAATAATGCGTGTTTTTCCCACTCTACCTACATATCAGCAGCACCCATATTAGGTTTCAACACGGTTTCAACCCACAATGAAATCAACTTTTATTCAGCCATGAGCCGATTACACTTTGGCCTGTCTCCACAAACAAAGTTGCCTTCTAACTCCTGTGGGGTATAGGTTGTCTTAAATGAATTGGTAACCGCTTACAATAAATGAAAAAAAGAAAGTAAAACTTTTGCAGGCTACCGTTTAAAAAACACCAGTGCGAAGTGGTAGGCTATTTGGTAATCAGAGTTTCAGTCATGTGCCATGGAGGCACAGGAGGGAGCAGTTTTGTTTTGTTTACCAAACGTCACAGTCTAGTTACTGTTATAATGACATTAGTAAAAGAAACAACTTCTGATTACTCAAAACCACACCAAGTGACAAGCTCAAATCCTCACATTCACACACAGCCTTAAATACAACCATTATATTCCTGGAGTAACGTTAATTTAGCCTACCCTCAGAGGTGGAAATAAAATTAAATACGCACACTCCATTTCCATGTTATTTACCACTGTAGTTCCCAACTTTGTGGTACAAATCTTGGCATTTAATCATCTGCCGGTGTTGCGAATGTGGAGCACGCGCCAGGATGTTTTATGAGTGCGGTGGTTGGAGGTTTGGCCGCCGGGCTGCCGGGGGGCCGCCGGGCCAGGGAGGACGCTGGAGGGGTGAGGGGAGGGTACGTGGCGGCGGCGGTGGTTTACATTAGAGGGGAAGGTAAATAGCAGCTGCTGTTTTAAAAGCCTGGGAAAACCACGCCTACAGAGAGAGCTGGATCGGGCTCCCTTATCGGAATGTGAGCCAGAGCAGAGATATTTCTGAGCCCGGAGAGCTCACACGATCAGACCGATGCCTCCTCCTCCTTCTGCTCCTCCTCCTCCTCCCCGCCTCTGGTCGCCCCACAGTGTTCAAGGCTTTTTTAGATTTCAGGTCATAATTTCATTTCCTTATCTTTATTGCAGTTGGAGAGACGTAACAGCAGACAAGCAGTAAAGAGAGAAATAAATAGGGCCCATAATTACGTCTTATAAGTATATTGACGGACAGCAGCTCTACATTTTTCAGGTTGTGCTAATGTGGTCACAAACAGGGAAGTTTATATGAATCTGCGCTGTCTGTAGTACATTTCACCGAGTTTAGGAGTCTTATGGGTATTTAAAGAGTCTTTGAGGTGACAATCACATTGCTTCCTCTATTAGGCTACTACCCATGTATTCTCTATTACCCAACAGATTAATTTCAGAAAAAAACTAACAGTGACTTCGCTACAAAGAAAACACTGAAGTCGACTGATTCCAACTATCATTAACTACTTCTGTTTAATCCTATCATTGTTTGTTTATGAGAAACAGCAGAAACGTTGACTTTCTCCTGATGAAAGCATTCCCACTATTTTCTAGCAATTCTTCCGAATAAAATTAAGAAAACAAGAACATGAACCCTGCGCAATTCTGGAGGCTTCATTTGACAAATATGTCAATTTGAGGAGAGGTGTAATCGGGAAAAGTAATGAAAATAGGCTACCTATGATAAGCGACACATCCATTACTTTATTTTTTGAGTATATGGAGCGCAAATCATGGCTCTCCGCTGAGCTCACACACCTCCAGCTGCTGCAGAGACCGCGACACGTGGCGCGCAGGCGACCAGGAGAAGGCTCTCCTCTAGCCGGCTTGCCGCCTGGATCTGCGGGGCGTCGCCGGCGGCTGGCCGCAAGATCGTGAATTTGATAGGCAACTCGGAGCTGCACAGGGCTCCAGATCCTAAACTGAACATGAGAGAGACGCAGAGATGGTTTTAAGTTCTCTCCAAGCCTGCACTTGAGCATGCTACAGTAAATTACAATGTCTGAAAAGTATATGACATCACTGCCAGCAGCCAGACAGGGATACATTATCATGAGGCTAAAGCATTAATTTATGCTTTTTATGTAACTTCAAACATTTTATTCTCATGTGGCCACACCACTTTAAAGCTATTGTTGATTTCATATCAGCCAGATTTCAGTTTAAAAAGAAAAATCAAACGGCTGGTTAACATTAGGTCTACACTCTACCAGCTACAATGTCAGAATGAGTAACTGGCATGTGGAGACATTAGTGAAACCACACACGTGTCTTGTGTGTAATTGCAAAGTTTGCTTTTGGCAGGAGTGAGGCTGGTCTGTACATGCGCCTAAACCAACTATAATCCTAAATATCATTCATGCGCAACAATGCTGCCTCTGTCAAACACGTCACTAACATGTCTCATTGTTGTGAACTGCACACCTGAGTCATTTTCCCCGCACAATGTCGCCGACAGAGTTCCAAAACAAATGCATTGATGTGAAGCAGATAGAGTGTAGGTTTTGAAACGCTCTCCGCCTGAATGACTTTCTCACGCTCATGTTGCAAGATGTCTCCGGCGGTGAACTGAATCATGGAGCCTTGGGTCTGTCGGTCCCTCCCTTTTCCCTGCGAGTTGAACATATCATTGGGCGCACCTGGCTGCCGTCGGTCCCCGGAGTGTTACCTGTTGCTATGTCTCAACTCCACTATCACAAGAAATCTCTGGGAAACAGGCTGACTTACAGTGAACAGGGCTCTCTGTTGTAAAAGCTTTTGATCACATAATGTTTAGAGATACCTTACTGATGAAAAGCCAATGACAATGTTCTGGCCAGTAGACAGGAAAACAAACAAGCATGGTTATTTTAGTTTTCATTTGGGACACCCCCCCCAAATTCTCACACTCTTTTTTACCTGTGACGCCCTGCCTTGTCCTTACACCAACCCTTATCCTCTCTCCATTTTATCTCTTTTTTTATATCGCCCCACCATACCTCCCTCCCCCTTTTATCTCCCTCTTCCTCTTTTCTCATTCCACCGCTCCCAGTCTTTCCCAGGACTCATATCTTTATTGAGCCCTTTCGACCATGGACCTCCACACACTGCAATAATGCAGCAATAATGCAATTAGATAGGGAGATTGTGGGGCTAAAGTGTGTGTGTGTGTGTGTGTGTGTGTGTGTGTGTGAAAGCGTGAGATATTGTGCTCACAAAACAATCTGGCCCGCTGTCACCGACTGCTCATGCCTTAATGTGTAAGCCATTGGTGAACAGTGCTGCTGCCAACCGGCGTTCCTGGTGCCACAAGGGTGACAAGGGTGTGTATGTGTGTGTGTGTGTTCAGGGGGTGGTGTTGAAGCTTAAATGCCAGCATAGGCATTTAAGCTTCATTACTGGCTGGCAAGAAGAGTGGGAAGTAAGCAGGCAGTCAGACAAGACAGGCTGTATCAAGGCCAGCCTTGAGGTGTCATGTGGCTGCCGCTGCCAAACTGAGGGTGGCACTGTGTTGACGCAGCCTACTTTCCCAAGAGGCTGCCACACAGTGGTTGACTGACTTGACTTATCCAACAGTTCACACTGTGATTAGCATGGTCAACAAGTCACCAGAAAAGCTTTCATTTCCTACAGAGCTGAGTGGCCAATGTGTGCACAGTCACTGCTTGTCAACAGCCAATGAACTTTGCAGGTCTGCTTGGAAACTGCAAACTGGATAAGAAGCTCATTACAAACAGTCAAAGATTCTCAGTTCTCTATAATTTTTACTTGAAAGGCTGCAGGAGTATAGATGCTGGTGAATGGTTGCATGTGTTGTTATATATTTTTCATATCAATTGGTCTAGCTCGAAGGTACATTATTGACTTTGAAAACAGTAGTTTGACAAAGTAATCTTAACTAAAGGTCTATTTACTGGCTTTTTCCAGGGCTTTTAACCACATCTCAGTCTTCTTCAGCAGATGGCGTTTGCTCAGTTGCCATAGAGATGGCTCGGTTGTCGTCAGATGACCTAAGTATGGAACTTTGGTCGCATGATAACAGGTGGTCAAATATGAAGGGAGAGGGAGACTGAGATGTGATTGATAGCTCTGAATAAAGCAAGTAAGTGGACCTTGAGTTAAATGTTTTTGTCAAACTACTCTGTGTAGAGTATTTAATCTGCTGTAGTACACTGTTTTGATCAGGGAGTCTCTGTATTATGTGTGTCCTGTGTCCTATCGTCAAGCACACCAGAATGCACATGCACAAAACTGGTGTGACATGATACATTTCTGCTGACTGCTGGGGGCAGTAACTGTTGTTGGTGGTAATGCTCTCCAAAAATTAGCAAAGTACCAGTAAAAAAAGAGAGAATGAAGTAATGTAATCCTATAATGTAAACAAAGCAGATTTCAAATTATTCAATAATAGGTTTTACAAATTTATGAGATAGGAAATACATTAAAGTTAAGCTTTGATTTACACAAAACGTGTTTTGGTTAGAAACATTTAAAATGATCAAAATATGCTTGTTTGCATTGAAAACCACATAGGGCACCTTTGCCATGCATCTTAAAAAGTCATGACATCTTTGCCATGAACCTTTAAATCTTCAAAACTCTGTGACATTCTGACAAAGTCATATCAGTAAAATACATCTGTCTACATTTGCCTGTGAAAAACAATAAACTGTATCTACAAGAAACCACTATAGGGCTGCGTTTAGAGGCTCTAGTACCACCCACAATCAGGCAGAATAGAGTAACCCATCACCTAAGTTGCTCACAGTAAGAGCGCAGGGTTACAGTAAACAGAAGGTTGTGTGAAAGCGATAAGCTCTGTCAACTTACAGAAAGCGCTGAATGATAGAAGAGCCAGTCGTTACCGATTTTGGAGTGTGTGCGAGAGGAGAGAGGGAGTAAGTGGAGCAGTGAGTGTTTGTGTGTGTGTGTGTGTGTGTGCGAGTGTGTCTGTGTACATGCATCATCCCAGCGTGGCATGAATGTGTGTTATTAGTGGGAGTGAAGTAGGACCTGTGCTCAGCTGCTGTTAGCGAGGCCAACCAAGGCTTGGAGAGCAGGATCAAAGCAGGGACAAAGAGAGAGAAGGAGAACTGACAGATCCTCCAAGCAGAGAGAACAGAAGGAGGAGAGAGGAGAGGAGATGAGGGGGTTTGGAGGCTCTCCAGATACAGCCGCACACACCGCGTACATCCCCTCACACACACACACACACACACACACACACACAAACTGAGGTGCCTGGAGCAGCCTGGGAGCAGGGAAAACACTAAGTACAGTGAATGTACTCACGCTTTCTTTTTCTCACACAAACACACACACACGCACACACAGAAAGATCAGCATGGGTCACTGTAAGCCTCGCAGACACAGGCACTGGGGTCCGTTTTGGCTGGCTAAAACAGAGAGAAATGTTTTAAGGCCTCAGTGCTGGGCTGTAGACTGGGGCCTCCCTAGGCTGCTGCCACTGCCTCCCTCCACTTCAGAGACCAAGACGCTCGCACTTCCTTTAGGGGTCTCTCTCTCCTTTGCTCCGTCTCCCTGTTGCTCACCCCCACCACCACCACCACCACCACCACCACCCCCACGTCGTCACTCCTCTTCTCTCTTCCTTCCCTCTATCCGACCCTCTTCTTTTCTCTGATGCCTCCTGGAGCAGACCAGCACTATTTGCATGTGTGGGGGAGGCGGTGCAGCATAGAAGGTCAGAGGTCACGGTGAGTCAAACCCAGCAGCGATGGAGAGGAAGCGGTTGGGGAGAGGACCAGCGAGTCGGCCTGGGTCTCTGGTTAGCATGCCTGAGGCTGGAGCAAACTGGGAATACGGCTGCTTCTGCTGCTGGTAGTGGTGAGGTGGGGGTGAGGGCGGTGTAACCACATTTACTGGATGTTCTGTCTGTAGACATATTTGTATACAGAGCTCAAACTGTCAAACTACAGGAAAGATAAAAGATAACGTGGCGTCAAATTTGGGTCAGATTGGGTCTGACTTGCACTGTCGTGTATTTACATTTTGTACCTGAGTGTGAAATTATATCTATGGGTTCTGGCTGGTTCTATTAGCTGCTCAGAGCAGAATCTCTGCCCAAACAAGACTGATCTTGGGACAAAGATCAGTCTCTACGTGAGACATTTTCAATTTGTCTTAAAGCCAGTTTCCAGATTTACACAAACAAAAAAACCCAGCTGAAACATTAAGTTTCTCTTTGAGCTCTTGAACAGGTCTGCCCCTTTCTTTTTCTATCCATTAACTATCGGGTCCACATAAAACTGAGTGGGGGAGAATCTCTGAGTGTCGCTTGTTTACTCTCAGCGAGCATTGGGACATTTGAATTACAGGTGCATGAAGCCTCTCCATTTCCTCCTGAGGAGGCCGTTTATTGACTGTAGATAAGGCCAGCCTTTGAAGAGGCAGGCACACATGCACACACACACACACAGCTCCCTAAACTGACAGCTTGATGCTGTGAATCATTATCTCTAATAGGCCTAGTTTAGTGTAAACAAACACATGCAGAGTATCAATGCAGATCTTTCTCATGCAGTCACTGATCCCCCCCATCATCATACCATGATAAAACGTGTCAAATTCAGGGGTTACTCGTATTTGCATAAAGGTGATGAGTATAAATTCCTTGGCGGGGAATGGAAGGGTTAAGGGCTATGTCTTCCCTAGCAGTTATTTCAAATTCCAGTGGCAGTGTTTGAGGAAATTAGACTGGATGGTCTTGTCACAATGGCTGCTGCATCAATCGTATTTCATCTTAAATCAGGATGATGATCTCACTGAAGATGGTGACTGGTTGAAGGAGTTAAATGTTGGCAAGACGTTTAGGTGTATGAAAATCTTGAAATGTAATATGGAGGGAGAAGGGAAGCCGGATGTTACAACAAATACATACTCATAAATAAATAAATCAACACAGCAGCATATAATTAGGGTTTTTAGTTGGAGAGACTATGGTTCATGCCCTGGCCCTGCTCTATAAAAGTGTCCTTGAACAAGGTGCTTAACTCCCTACTGGATCCAGCTGTTCTGTACAATAGCTGCCCCTGACCTCTGACCTCCCTGGAGGAAAGAATGCTAAGAAAGAGTTTCACTGTGGGAATCAATTGGGTATTACATTGTTATCACTCAAATATGATTATAACTAATGGCTTGAGTAATAATTCATCAAGTTTTGCTCCTGTGCTAACCTGGCAGAGGGGCAGAGATGTCTGCGAGGATGCCCTGGGAGGCCCCAGAGCCCTTTTTCTCCTCCTACCTGGGCCAAGGCCAATCTTATCAGACAAGAAGGTCCCGAGGATTACTCTCCCCCAGAGCATTAGCCTCCCTCCTGGAGAAAAAAGGGCAGCCATCTCTCCCTCCTTTCTTCCACCTCAAGACCTCACCAACAAACCCCCCCCCCAGCCCTCAGCACTCCACCTTTCCCGTGGGAGTTTGCAAAGCCAGGATAACCTTGAGACCTCAGCTGGTTCGCTGCCAGAAACATTAAAGAAATTCCCTCCTTCCCTCCTGTTCTCTCTCTATCCTCACCTCTCCTGTAAACCCCCACCCCACCTCACCACCCCTCCAGCCCTCCTCTTGATCACCGGGACATTACTCTATTTCTTCCTCCCTGCGCCTCTTTTCTCTCTCCTCCCCTTCATTTTTAGGCCCTATTTTGCCTTCTCAGCCTCCTCTGATTGTGACTAAGATTAGCCCTTTTTCTCTCTCTCCCTCCCTCATTTCCTCCTTTCTCGTCTACGACAGGAGAGAGAGGGTGGGGGCCCAAGTAAAGTGAAAGAAAGGGCTGTTCACATAATCTCCTGCGTAGTTTACTATTATCTGTAGATTGTCGAGCTGCCAATTTCAATTTAGCCAGCACTGTTATCAGGCCAAAAATAAATGCCTCAATTGAAAGGTGGAAATCAAACTGTCCCGACAAGAGGGATGACTGACGTTGATTGCAAACTAACTGTTTTGGTGGCAGCCTGCACTTTGTGTGGCTTTTGTCTCTTGCCTCTAGCTCCCCCCCTTTGCCTCTCTCCCTATTCTCTCTGTCGGCTTCACGGCTGTCATATTCCTTTAGTGCTGGAAAGGTCAAGTGCTGCTTGCTGCCTGTGAGATCTGAGGGAGCTCAGGAATATTCAGCTGCCCCCCTCCACCTCGCTTTGTGGCAACAATGCTTCTCACTGCGAGCTCCCCTGCACTGCCACCAGCCAGCGGCGGCAACAACGGTAGCAGGCCGGGTTGCAGAGGAATGTGTTTATCCCCTGTAGTTAGCTCCCTCCTTTCAAGTTCCCAGCTCCTCCAAGAAGATCTGTTTTCAACGCGCCACACAGAAAGGGGCCCCGTGTTCCTGCAGGATAGCAGCCGGGATCAGTTCACAATGTTTATGGTCAAGAGAAACGATAAGTAATGAAGACGAGAAGGAGACTGAGAGGAAGAGACGGGAAGAACATCAAAGGAAAAGTAATGATTTACATCTTGTCCAAGTTGGAGTACTTTTTCACTCAGTATTTTTTACTCAGGTCTGGTAATGTTACAGTAGATTGCCCTCAGACATGTTGTGTTTTTATTCAGGAGTTCAAAACTGAGGCTTTCATGTGGCCCTCAGATGTCGACAAGGAAATAGAGAGAGTTTAAAAACAGCCGAGATGGGCTTTGTAATGGTTTCCCATGACATCACTACTGATGGGGCCTCAAGGGGCTGTGAACCAAATCCTCTCTGAGGCTTCTCTCTCTCTCTCTCACACACACACACACACACACACACACACACACACACAGGTATGACCTCATCACCACCACATTCCAGGTTTCACCTTGCTGCCCCCATCCCCACCAAAGTCTTTCAGTCACTTAAACACCCTATCTGCCCCGTCACCTCCCCTACTGCCACACCCATCTCACGCTCCATTGTTTAACACGAGTGAGCTTCAGCTTTCAACAAGGAGATGAGCTAACTACTGCTGCTGTAAGATCGCAGGCCTGCTGGCTACAACTCTCAGCCTCACACTGATTTCTCTTCTCCACCCACTCAAGCCTGCACGCAGCCACCACTGGGCAAAGGATTATGGGAAAGGCCATTGACATGTAAGTGGTTGGGCTGGAGTCAAGTGTTGGCTGCTGCAGTGTTAATTTCAGTGATTTAAAAGGGCTGGTTTGCTCACATCTCCTCAAGGGCCATTAAAGGTGCTACTTTCTTCACAGCGTGGCCTAACAATGAAGAGAATGATATCTAGTGTACATAATCTTTGTTCATTCAACAGAGCCAAACTATGCTAACTACTTCTATTCACCCCATATACTTTTCCACTCAACTTAATCCATATTGAATAAATTCTTTTTAACCCACCTAAATGCATCACTTACTGGGCTAAAGTAAACTGACTGCGTCAACATGTCTAACTTTTTGAGAGGCTGATAGCTTTATTTAGGAGACCTTCTTAAAGGCATTGTTTACCTTGAAATTAAATTCAGTCATTATCTTCTCTGTTGATACAGCACTGAAACACTATTAAACTTCGCAGGACAACCAAACACAGCAGGATACAGATTGCAGTATGACCTGGCTTAACTCTCTGTGGGTTTGGTGACACATTTCAGGTGAGATTGAGATTAGAAGATTATTGCATTTTCATTTTGGGGTGGACTGTTCCTTTAACTATTAGCCTATGGAGAACAGAGTCCTTGGAGGCAAACATAAACACTCAGCTGTTAGTGAAGAGATGCACTGCTTTACTCCCAAAGGGTCAAAAGATAAAGAAAAAACACTACTCAAGAACAACAATGACCACAAGCCTTTTCTCTGGATGTAAAGAACAAAAACACAAAATACACAGTACAATCTTTCTTGCAAAGTATCTAGGGTATATAAACAAAAGCAACCAAGAAAGCGGTAATATTATGCCAAGGCCTTGTTTACAATTTTTAAATATTTCCGTGAACAGAGGCGCTACCTGTCCTTGCTCTCTAGCCAAGTAAGAAGATATTTTCATTTGTCGTATGCAGCTATTCTGCCTGTGGCACACTTACCGTGGACTGCAGGAGATGTGTGTACTCCTGGTCCCTCTTCAACCTACTGCTTTGTCCTCTGACTTCATTGTGCAGTTGTCCACATTTTTCCTTTCCATTTTATAATTTTGCTTATCCACATGGAGTTACAACAAGTGATTGGGGTCAGTTCTATGTCCCGCTTACAGACTTTTCAAAAGAACAGACAAAACGTTTCAGCGACTGGGCTGAACCTGTAATCTTTCAGTTCTGGGGCAAGTCTTTCTAATTTCAGGGCCAGTGAACTAAATAGACATGTTCATGGTAGATCATGGCACCACATGATTTTTCATTACAACTACAGTATGGTTGAGGTACGGGTAAGATTAGGCAACTAAAAACACTTGGTTTAAGTTATAAAAAGATTGTGACTACTGTGAAATAATAAAAATGTCAACCATTTCTCGGGCAGCTGGTGTGAGAAGAAAATGCTTTACATGCCCATCACCACCTCCACCTGCTTAGCCTTTCTTTGCACTGGCCTACAGTGTATGAGTGTCAATTTTTCCTCCATTTCCTCCACATTACTGAATGTTAGGACAAGTGTGCTGTCGCTAATTCACCAGCCAACTAGGCCAACTAGTAACAAAGGACCAAATGTGAAAAAATAACTCGGCAACAGGCCTAAGTAAGACACCTTGACGAATGCCCTACATCAAAACGCATTGGTTAAATAAAGCAGATGAGTTGTTTTTTACCATTTGGTACAGAATGCTGCCATTGAAAATTAATCAGTAATGCAGAATAGTTGCATATATGAGTGAAACATGTGGGAGACAGAGGTGACACATTCATATATCATTATGGCTCAGAGTAGTTCAACTCCTTGGCCACACCGAGGGGTCCAGGGTTCAGAGAAAGGGCGTCACTGAGGAAGCTGGGCTCATGTCCCGGAGCAAGGTGCCTTAACAGGATTAAACAGCAGTCTATCAGATCCATTTGGGATAACAACATCTGTTAAATGAACCACTTCACTGGCTAGCCTGATAACTGTCCTGCCTCCTCTTATCTAGAAATCAACCCTCTTGTTGCAAACAGATCAGGAGCAACTTGAAAGGCTTTGCCTTTGGCACAGTAAGTTGCCGAAGTTAAGTCATCTCAGGGCTATGCAGAAGGCAAAGGGCAAGGCAGGGACACAGTTTGGTCAGCCACATTCGGAAAAACAAGTCTTTTCTACGTTCTGCAGCATACTGTATTTGATGCTTTTTTTCCACTTGTTGTAGACCAGCACAGCACAACACAGCTGCCCTCAGCAGAGTGAGTCACACTTAGCAGGAAGTAAAAAGCCAGTCAAACAGGATTTAGTGATTCGTTGGCAGGCTAAAGGTCAGTGACCAGTGGGACAGATATTCAGGCAATTACTGCAAGCCACTAGGGACATTGCTGTACTGTACAGCGATTTTGGCACGGTAGCTGTTGTAAATGCAGGTCACAGGGGACTCTCTCTTGCCAAGAAAGACGTTTTGATGAGAAGTGGTAAACAAAAAAGATGTTTGGATACATTTTTATTACATTCATGAATTACTGGGGTGGAGAAGTACAACAGGTTCATGTTTCCCACACATCAGCCAATTACTCCCTTGAGATGGCAGCTAATCCACATCCACCCCGGCCAGGCATTTGCCCACCCAGACCCTTCCCTGTTCAACCCTCAACGCTGGGGCCAAAGCTTATGCTAAAAGCTTCACTTACAGAACAATATAAAAGCACCAGGGCCTTTGACTTATCCCTGCTCTGACTGAAGTTAGATATCCTGTACGCCCAGCCCCAAACTCCCACTCTCATCTCACCCATTGCCTTATTTCAGCACCCTTCGACGCAGTTCTAGTCAAATCCTCTGACTCACTCCCTGATCCCCTTTCCCTCCTTTTCTACCCAATCCCCCTTCTTCTACTGAGCAACTTTAATTGTCCTGGGAAAGTCACGGTTGGTCCGTGGGGCACAAAGCACCAGTTTATAATTAATGTTACAGAGGAGGGATTACAGGAAGCTCTGGGCAGCCTGATCTGAGAGGCTGTGACAGAGGGTGTGTGATCTTCCTGCTTGAGCCAGACTCAGAGGACTTGCGGGCATGCGTATGTGTGTATGTCTGTGTGTGCAATCCATCAGAACAATGGGGGATCTCCCTTCCTTGCACAGGCTAATTTATGCCTTCATCGCCCAGGCCATCTGCACCATACACACACATATGGTACAACCTCTCTCTAAACTGCACTGGAATGTAGGCAACAGGTTTCACTCAGACCTGAGTGCGTAGTTTATGTGACTGAAGAACCCAGAAGGGGTCTTGTGCTGTCCCTCCCTCACATGGGTGTAGGGGGGTGGAGCTGGAGATGGTGGGTTTAATGGAGGAACCAGAGGAGGAGGGGTGGGACCAGAGCTCCTGCCAGGCCAGGTGTGAGGCTGGGGGCTATGCACGTAAAAACATGAGGCATTGCACACAGAGCTAAGCATTAATATAAAACCACGCATATACAGGAAATGTTCATTAGACTACTGCTCAGTTTCTGCACAAGCAAACAACTGTTTTTCCATGAAAATCCTCAACTTTAAACCTCAACTTGAGCTGATTGCTGGTGTCTACCAAAATCCAGTTAAATGGAAAATAGAGGAACCTGAGTAGATGCTGTTTAAGATGAGAGTGGAAATAGCAAGCAAAATAAAACTGTGGTGAAATTCAAATTATTCCAATAGTGATGAAGACGGAGGAGGAAGAGGAGGAGGATCAAGAATCAGCGGGTTCCTCTCAGGTCTTGCCCTCTGGCACTAAGACAGGAGCCCGGCTGCTTGTCTTTCATCATCAGCATGCAGGATCAGAGTGTGTCTTACACATCGACTCCTCTGTGTGCTTGTGTGTGTGTACATCTGTGTGTGTGTAAAGATAGGGCACGTAAGGCCCAGACTGCCTGCAGGGCCCCCCACGCAGATGAGCAGGGGCACAGGAGCGCTTGGCAGAGAATGGAGAGGAGTGTGTTCATGTGTGTGTGTGTGTGTGTGTGTGTGTGTGTGTGTGTGTGTGTGTGTGTGTGTCTGTCCATGCTTGTGTGCATTCAAGGGAGAGAGCATATGTGTGTTTGTGAGTAAGGAAGGGAGGTAAGAAGGGGAGTGAGTCAGCCAGCCTGGGCATATTTCGTCTCCCCCCCTCCCTCCCCCTCCCTCCTCACCTCTCATTTTGTTCCCTCATCTCTCCCTCATTCCTTCCATCCTTCTATCCCTCCCTCCCTCTCTAACACACACACACACACACACACACACACCCCGCCGCCTCTCATTCTCAGACAGTAGCAGCCGGGGGCCAGGAGCCTGCTAGTGGAGGCTGCATCGATCTTTTCCCAGCTGTGGGGGCGGCCTCAAACACACACACTTACACACATCAGATTCCTAACCTTAAAGGGGTGGCGGTGGATGTAAGGGGGCTCGGGGTTCGACCTGGTGTGACTCCCTGAAATCTGCCAGGCTTTCTTCAGCTAACCTCTGGAAGCTTGTCCAAAACCCACGTGTGCACCCACACAAACACTTAATACAATACACATACAATGCCAGGGATACATGGACAAACATGGACATACATTGCTGCTGATTTGAATGTAATGTGGTAGACCTTACAGGCTTCACATCTGTGAATTGTTAGCTTAGTGAATAATAATAAAAAAAAATTAAATTTGCAACAGGCAAGATGTTTTAGTAAAACTAAACTTGTCTTTTCAGCCTCACAAGATGCACTCATAGTCCACAGAAAATGTAACGTAATGTAATGTATTCACTAATGTTTCAGCTTGTGTTTTCCATTTAATACAGTATTTCATGGTGTAAATCATCATTCTGGCAAAGTTGGTGAACGTAACACTTTGAGTGCACCTTGTTACATGAATTCTTGGTTTCAAGGGCATTTCAAGTTACCTCTTGTTACCATTTGTGGGGCTGCCAACACAAATTGTAACCACATTTGCAAGATGCAAGCTGGGATTTGCCACATGAGATAATTTCCTCTTGTGTTAATTTTGACACATTTCACTAATCAGCAGAAATGGCATACTTGTGACCCATGCATGAGCACGCCAATGTATTGGCTCTTTGCTAGCGACAATCATTTGTGAAACATGAAGCTGCCACCATTTGCAATTTGTATGTAAGCAGCGCTGGAAATTGAAATGGCTCCCATTAAATAGGATATACCAAAATAAACAAAGAATTATGACAGGATGGAAATTAAAAAGATGCTTCAGTATATACTGTAAAAGGCTCCTGTATATAAGACAGGCAGGTGAGTGTGTGCACATGTATGTGTGTGTTCTGTATGTATGTGTGTGTGTGTTCCCTGAAAAATTTGCTGGAAGAAGAGATGCTCTATTCAACAAGGCTGCCAAGGTCGTCGTTTAATCTCTGCAATATGTCCTGTAATGGTTCACCTCTTCTCATTCATAGCAAACAGCATAAGAAAAGCATGCTATGGTGGTAATGGTGGGGGGGTCGTCTTAATCCTTAGCAAAGCTCCAATCAAAGTGAAAAACATAGGCGAGGGATGAGATAGGGAGGGGTGGGGGTCTTTAGAAAAAAAAAGCGGAATGGGGTCACTGATGAAAAGCCAAATATGTGGCATTCACAGAAAAGGAGGCCCTTGTTGATGTGCGGAACCTTTGAAGAAGAAGAAAAAAGCGGAAAGAGGGTGTGTGTATGTGTGTGAGAGAGTGAGGAGGGGGGTCACTGTATTGAAATTATGTCATGGCAGTCAACACAGCGTAAAGTTGACAGGAGGGGACCCCTGCTGATACACACACACACACACACACACACACACAATCATAAGTCTCCCCCTCACCCCCCTCCTGGCAATGGAGCATGCAGATTGTGGGAAACAGCGGCTGAGGCACGCGCCAGATAAGATCTTGCCTCTCTAGGCCTCTCTGGAGATGCAAACAGGACCCTGTTGGCACGCAGCAGCAACCTAGATTGTTAATACGGATGCATTAATGCATAAGAAGCATTTTATTGTTGCAGCTGGTTGAGTTGGAGCCAGTTTTAACTATTTTATATACAGTTAGAAAGTTTAGTCCAGGGCCTCATCTAAAGAGTAGCAAAAGAAATTTGAGATGTGAGATGATTAATGGCATAGGAAAGAAGAAAAAACAAAGTTCTGCTGAACAACTTTGTAGAAATGTTTGTGACTTTTCTCTAATCTTTCCTTTTTCTGTAAAATTGAACTGTTATTTAAATGAAACCATCTGACGCTAGGTTAGGCTAGCTGGCTAGCTGTTGGTCAGCTAACATTACCCAAGCAAGCATAGCTACTATTTTCTCACATACAAATGTCTAACGTAACGTTCGTAACATTAATGTGAGATCACATCAATGTGAGAAATTAGTAGTCATGCTTACTTGGGTAATGTTGGTTGTGGTTGAGTGGAAGTATAACATAGCAGAAAATGGAAATAATCAAGTGAAGTACAAGTACTTCAACACTGTACTTGAGTAGATGTTCGCAGTTTCTTTCCACCACTGAGTAGTAGGCTAGTAATAGTAGTAATGATAAACATGTTCTTCCACTCTGCTACTCAGTCATTCACACAAAGTGATCCACAGATGTAACATCTGAGGTGTAAAGTGTGACTTGTTTTCATGATGTCAGCTCATCCAACATTCAGAGGGAGCTGATGAAGTCAGCCATCATTGGTGTGATCATAGCGGTGAAAAGAGGATAGAGTGGGTGAACCTGGTTTCCAGACTTCATCCAAGCAGACAATGAGTAAGCTCTGACTGGCAAGATTGTCCCTTGTTTACCATATCTTTTATTGTGATCTGTCCTTCTCACATAAAAGTAAATTAACAAAATATGCGAGCATTTTACATCAGATTTGATATCATTTGAAACTGATTAGGTGCATACCAGCACAGGGTTTAGTGACACGTTATCTGGGAAGTACAATGTTGATCTTCATCTTACATTTGAGAGACTATAATGAGGCTCAGACTAGTTTATAGTCTATATAGTTTATAGAGATGCAGTAAACTGTCAAGTGATACTTTATACTCTATATTTGTCATCCAGTTGGTCAGTATCAGCATTTTCTGACCATGTTCATCACATTAGCAGTGAATCCCTACTATACAGTCTAACAGATGATATTATGTAATCCATCTGGGAGACAAATTTCCTATTGACAATCTATATCATACTTTATTATCAGACAGAAATGGTATTGACTAAGCCAATAATCTAAGAGAAAAGCTATTTCTCAGTGCAAGGCCTATTTAATTTATACAAGACTCATCAGTTTTGCATAAACATCATTCTACATAAAGCATAAATGTTTGTGTTGCCAAAATTGAGAACCAACAGTCTGTGGCAGCTTAACAACATGCAGTAACAACTTGTTTGTCTATCAAAATAAATATGCTCGTTATTAAACCACACAATTCTAGTGAAAAGGTTCTTGTGCTGTCTGTGCCACAACTGTTAAAGACTCAACAAAGTGGAGTGAGGCTATTCTTAAAACTACTGTCAAAATGGTTTTCTCACATGCAAGGAATTCATTCTTTATGGAAAGAAATCTGTAGGATCCTCACACACATAACCTTGCATAAACATGTGCATATTTATAGTTGCATGCTCACATTCACACACTGCCACATACTCAAACTTCACATTTGTCCCTATACACAGTCAGACATACACACGTTCTCTACATGTTCACTCTGTATAATCAGCATGCACACACAGCACATCCGCCAGACTCCCCGTGCTAACACATCCAACCTCTTCCCTACCCACAAGCCAAATATTTGCTCTTGTTCAGATATGGGCCTGAATGACAGGACAACATTTCAGCAGAGTCTTTTAGCCCTCCGTCTCTTTGATTCTCATACACTCCCATTCTTGCCTGTGGTGAACTACTCCCTATGAAGGCTGTGCGGGTCGGGTCTCACCTTACTGCTATGGGTCTCTGGCCTGCGTGTCAATATGTCTAATACCTGAGTGGATCCGAATCAACTCATACTCAGTATCAGCTCTAATGACATGGTGCTTCATTATCACAGTGGGAGAAAACATTTAAGAAAATCAGTAACCTATGTACACTTACCTGGGCACCTGAATCAGCCTGTGATGCCTGTCTCCAGTTGGTGATCACCATCATGCAAACAACCACAGATTTAGTTCAAACCTAGCTATATTGTCACAAAAAACATCACTTCACACTTTCTTTCCTCTTAAAGTCACAAAAATATCTACAGTATAAACGATGGAACTGTGAAATGAGCAGCTACATGGGACGGCAGCATCCACCTTTGAAAACTCTTTTGTCTTTGGTGAGACTCCATGGTTGTGTCCTGAGGCAAGAAACTGTTGCCAAATACAAAATTCAGGAAGATCAGGATTATGTGCTTCACCAGCTTCATCAAATATGAAATTGACTTCACTGCATTTGTCTTCCACATTTGTTATGATCCAGTCTTCATAATACAAAAGAGTTAAGAGAGATGATACAAATAATATACTTTGAATTTTAGTTGTAAAGATATATTTAGGACAATAAACATGAACACTCTACTCTGCATGTTAGCAATATATGGGGTAGAGGGATAGGGAGGCTAAATTGGGGAGTGGGGTAATGGAATCAAAGGGGTGGATGGCGAGGTCATCTGAGCTGTTGCAGTGCACGGACCTTCACCCCCTGACACAAACATACACCCCGCCCTTTCTCTAGGCCCCCTTATGGTAATTGGGCCTTCACATCAAACAGGCTTCATTAGAAGGACTCCAGGAACTGCTAATCCCCTGCCTTCACACACAGGGGGGAACCGTTTTGTGGTGCATGGCGTCCGCCACACCGAACAAAACATCTTGGAGGAAACATCAAAGCCTTCCTCATCCACGTCCTCCAAACTAATGACTCATATATGTGTGTGTGTGTGTGTGTGTGTGTGTGTTATTCGTTTGCCTTCGCTGCGCCATTGCTATGTGCTCATGCTGATGGCTGAACAGGACAGACGTTTTTTTTTGCCGGCAAGTCATCTGGAAACAAAAGAGCACTTCAGCTGCCTCTAAAAACATCAGACATCAATGGGAAACAGTTGCCACTCATGTACAATGGGGCCAACCTGATGCCCCAACTCGCTGTTTGGGCGGGGCCCCATCATATAAACATGAACACTCACTTTCACCCTCTGACACACTCCTGCGCATATATTCACTTATACACACACGCAAACTACATGACACACAGAAACGACTTAGCGTGACAAAAGATGAGATTAACATTTCTGTTGAGGTTACTGTTTTTATCTTTAATGTCTGCCATGGAAATTGCCCTGTAGCACATAAAGTTAATTACACTCAAATCAATTGAAAAACATGCACACACTTCACGTCATGTCATAACAGATGTTCGACTGTCAAACAGAGGATTACCATAGGTACACATGATATAGATATATAGACATACACTTAAACTTAATCTTTACAATAACAGTAACAGATGGTTATATTCAGAGGCAACATGTGGTGCACCTTTCCTTTATGATGTTCTCGCATCTGTCACAGAAAAAAGTGTTGGCCTTATTAAAAATGACTCCCTGGCTTGATCCCTGACACGCGACACATAGATGATTTCTGAAACCAGCCTCCAGCTCCTCTGAATAACGATGGAGTAGAGCCCACCTTCATCATATCATTCATTCTCTTTTATTAGCACGATAAGCTGTTTGGCAGCTGTGCTCCTGATGCCTCCATTGACAAAAAAACACACACACACACACACACACACGCACACACACACACAAAACTGGCAAAAGATGAGAGGCACTCAAGTACCAAACCACACCTAGACCAGCTTGTACCACAGCGTCACGCAGAAACATGTTTTCTCACACACACACCTAAACTCAAATGTTCATTCCCACCCATCCCTTCCTATCTCAACTGACCTGGCTCATCAGTCCAGCTGACCTCTCTAGCCTTGGACGCACACACACACACACACACAGACACACAGACACGCTGAGGATGTGCTGACAGGGAAGAGACTGCCGGCTCTTAATTAGCAGGAAGTTGCGGTGTCAAGGTGTCAGAGGCGTGTAGTGCGGAATAGGAGGGCTCGTCCGTCCCCCTATTGATTCCCTCCGGGAATGCTTTGTTGTCGCTTTCCCAGCATCAAACGCCTGCCTGCCATTCACCGTTGGACCGCTGTTTTCCTCCCCGCTGTATTTGGATTCTCTCGTAAATGAGAAACACAGCCATTTAGAGACTCAGATGTTCTAATTTTGACCCCACGCTTTAAAGCTGGAAAAGGCGGGGGGGGGGGATCCTAATTGGCAATTTGGGATCCTTCATAGTGGATGGGCACTCGAGTAAGAAACGATTTGGCCTGCCTACTTTCATCTTCCCATCTTCTCCTCATGCCACCTCCTCCACCTCAGTTTTCCCTTTACCATTTATTTTCCTGCTTGTCAGGTCTTTAACTCGAGCGCTTGCACACACACACACTCACACAAACACACACACTCAATCATGAGCGTGTACGGGTGGTCTGAGTGTCTGTTGGCGGGGCCAGCCCGTGCAGCTTTGCAGAGCAACTCTTCCCAGGCTGCGTTGTAATTGTCAAGGAGGGTGACCTTGGCTTCCTTTTAAAATCCCGCCGAGCAGAACATTTATTTAAGGAAGCACTAGGGACTGGAGAGGAGGAGGGGAGGGAGGGTTAAGTGAGGGGGGAGAGCGACAGGACGAACCCATGGCCTCAACATCAAAGACCAAACTGGACAAGGTAGGACAGAAGGGAGAGAGAAACTGACAGAGGAAATGAGAGACGCGGAACCACAAGACCCACATTCCTATTTTTTCCTCTTCTGGATTGTTATTATACATGGCGTAGCCTGACTTGCTATTCCAATATTAAGATTTTGTCCTTTCTTGCTCATAATCAACTGAATTAAATGGATTGCCACAGAGAAGAATTTAGGGATGAGATGGTGTCAGTGCAGAAAGAACACAGGGACACCTAATCTGTCTTTTATAGAGCATAGGTAAGGAGTTAGAGAAGCAGTGTGTTACATCTGAGTCGAATTAGGTACATTAGACTTAAATTATATTAGCTTAAAAAAATGCTGATAGAGTGGACATTTATGTTTCAGTTGTGCTAAATAACAGTAACAGCATCTTTTGTGGTTTTAATTTTGAGTAACACAAGCATCAACAATACAACTTGTTTGAGATGGAGGCTAACTGCTGTGTTCTCAATAATTTATGGTAATTATATAATGGCTACACAGTTGATTCAACAGAAATGTATTGATGTTTGAAATGTTATATAAAGCATCTTTAATGATAACAATGTCAGTGCAGCAGGATGTACTCAGTCTGCACTAACAAATTACTGGAAATAAACTGACAAAAGGCCTTTAATCACATCTACCTGTTGGTCCCTGCAGCATTAACACAGACTGGGAAGCAAAATGCTAGAAGTGTGTCTAAAACGTAATTAATATGTTTATGCGCTGGCCAGCAACAGGCTGAAAACCGCAGGTGTAGGTCAGTAAAACAGATGCTTGTCTTCAGCTTAGTGGCTCATCTCTCTCTACCTGCCAGTGTTTGTGTGTCACTGTCTGACAAGCCAAACATGGCTAAGAAAGGGTTAAACACTGGTGCATGAAGCACACACGTTAAGAAATACACACAGATGCAGGGCACATGCAAACACGGACATACATTGCCTGCCTTCCATAACTCCATATTGTTTGCAAGCGCCAAGGGTGGAACCTTCCTCTCTCTCTCCCTCCTTTCCCTGAGTGCCGATGCTCGGTCGGCCGCAGGGCTGAGGAATGTGTGAGAGCCATGTGTCAAATCCCCAGACTGTGGGAAAGTGCTGCTCTCTGCTGAACTCCCTCCTCCCTCCCTGTCTCCCTCCCTCCATGTCTCCCTCCCTCGCTCTCTCATTTCGTTGGACCACTCTCCAGGCGAGCGCCCTGCCCCGCTCCAACCCTGTGCAAGTGTGTGTGCATGCAAGTGTGTGTGTGTGTTTGTGCGCGTGCCTGTCTGCCTCACAGCACACAGGAAGTCAGCGGAGAGCGTCTGCCAGCGGAGCTCCGCCTGGAACTGCCGCTTCCTGCAGACAGTTTCTATGCCAACACCAAGCCTTCCACAACACAGAGAAGGAGGGAGGCTGCTCTTTCCCTCTCTTTCTCTGTATGTTTATCTCTGTATCCCGTCTCCCTCTCTCTGCCTCTTCCTCTTGAACACAAACACTGACATCTTCTCTCTCTGTGTACACTGCTTTGAGGATCCGGAGCTGCGGCTACACTCTGAGTTTCTCTGATGCTTGCCAACAAGCCAGATAGTTGCTACAAATAACAAATTGTTCAGCATAAAACTATGAATGCCCCCAATATCAATTGCATGCATCCATCAGTCTCCTCTTAGTAGAAAGTTCACTTAGCAAACACAAAATTTGCACATACCAAAACCAAAACCAAAAACTTCAATGTTGTGTCTGTGCATGCTCCTAGCTAACATCATATCTGGTCACTTCTTCTGTCTCAAATCAGATGAGATAGTGTTTTGTTGGCATTTACATCTGTATACAGTATTTGTCAGTAAAATATCCCACTGCTTCCCTCCTCCTCTTTCTGTTCTGTATTTAGATTTTATATACGTATTATCTTTAGTATTGTTTTGTGTGGTCCTCTGTCTTTAACTGTCTATGTTGCTATTGACATTTTCCTTGAAAGATCTGTCCCTGTAAAGTATGTCCCTTAATCCTCAAGGGACATACCTTGATAAATAAAGGGCAATATCCAGCCTGATAATGGATTCCAAGATGATAAGAATGGCTATTAAGGAAAATTATTCTTACGCATAACAACCATAACTATCAAATGGCTTTCATGTTGCTGCTGTTCTGCCACATTCTGGTTTTTCTCTACAGAGGTTTGGTCATTTTCATGTCATGGTCTTGCTTTTTAATCTATTTGGATACTCTTTGGAAAGATATTTCTTCTCAGTTATTCTTAGTCTTTTTTTTTTTTTGGCTTGTCTGGGTTTTTGTTTCTTTCTCTGGTCAACAGGTTTTTTAGAGCAAGTCTGTCAATCATTCTGTGCTCCTCCGCAACAAGGCCTAAAAATACACTCCCTACACCTGCCGTGCTTCACCCAGCCTACCCACATGTCATAAAACATGTCTTCTGAGACACACACTCACATTCTCTCTCAGACACACTGTACTGATGACATTCCTCAGCCTTCCTGATCCATCTTCCAGCTGGAGGAAGATGAGCAGATCTGCTGTTTCCTGTCAGTGACATCCAGAGTGTCACAAAATGCCTCTGGGCAGCTCCCACCCCGGCTCCTCAGATCTACATATCAGCCCTGTGGGACACGTCCCCACTTGCCTGAGGTGACCCCAACGTGTCGGTGCTCTCCAGTCTCTATACCTTTTCAGCAGCCAACAAGCCAGTTATACTGCACTACATATTGTATTAATGTATTATATCCACAATATTCTCCTTAATAGTTGATGATTTTTATATGTCTGTTTCCTCACAGTGCCTTTTAAGTTTGTGTTCATTCTATTAGTAACACCACAACTATTTGGGAATAAAAAGACAGCTGTATTTCTGTTAAGCTGCAAAGGATGTGCCCATTTTCTAAAGCCTGGTTTCCGGAACACAATAAATTAAACACACCATCAAGTGGATGAAATATTGGTTCGTATTCAGGCTTGTTAATGGAGGCAGTTTCCTCACTATGTCTGCACATTACCATCTCTGAGCACTCACCAACACTCTCACTCACTCACACACAGACACACACACACAAACACACACAGCTATCCTGAGTGTGAGCCAGGCGCCAAGAGCAGATCCACAATTCGTCCAAATCTCCCTTCTCCACATCAACGTGCAGACCGCGCCAAATACCCCCACAGAAATAAAATACAAATATCCCTGGGAGAGAAAGAGAGAAAGACAGGAGGAAGAATAATGTGTGTGTGTGTGTGGTTATGTGTGTGTATGTTATACCACTGCAAGTCCAAGGATGGGTGCAATTTAACTGAACCAGTGGGGAGGATAAGTGGCCAAGGGTTTCACACACACAAATGTACACACTCACACACACAGTCCTGGCTCTCTCTGCTGGTTGAATAAGCAGTCTCTGTGCCATATTGGTTTGGGCCTCCCCCTCCTGTGTTAGACCTTGTTAGCCTGCCAGCCCTCAGTCTCATTCCCACACTCCCATATCTGGCTCTGAGGCTGGCGCTGGGATTCCCCCTCATCATAGACACACACACACACACACACACATACACACACACACACTCATACACCCTTCCATCACAATCAACTCAGGGTGGTCATTCGCTTTTTATTTGACCCTTTTCTTTACCCGCTCATTCCTAACTGTGATCACCCGTCTCTCCAGTCTTTTCCCACACACACTGTCTCATCCCATTACTCTGTTTCTATGTTCAAGCTACATGTTTGCAGTACATCAGGACAAGGTAACGTACACGGACAGAGTTGTGGTTCTTTCTTTGTGGTTCTTTGATCTTAATGTGTTAGGTCTTCAGAGATGATCTTGAGTTTCTTAGTATGTCTGTAGTCAAGTTGCAACTGGCGTGTCCACAGCAGTAATGGAGTGTAAAATGTCGATGAAGCTACACATAGTTGTAGTTTACATGCATAATGTGCATGTAGGACCAGTGCAAGCACTACAAACACAAACAAGTCACCTGTATTGTTATTTCTTGAAAATGACAATAGATTTGATTTTATCAGTGTTTTATTGTCTAAAATCCACACTTTTTCATTCTGGGGATATCTTTGATGCTAAGCGCTCGATGCAGGGGGAGTTTTACACTGTATTTCTCAGAGATCACCTGTCAATCAACAGGGTGGGAAGTGCTTTCCTCTTGGATTTCCTGTTGATAAAATTTAGGTTTCTGTAGTTTCTTTATTTGAGTGTGGTGACTATTAATCACCATGCTGGTCAACTACCCACCTCTATTAATTCCAGACAAACTGCAGTTGTTGCTGTAGTAAAGTAAAACACATAGCTCTGGTCCTGTTGTGGAGATGTTTTCGGGGAAAGAGCTTCACCAGGTGTTCAGAACAGCAAATGTAAACGCTTTCTTGAGAGGAGCACGAGCTGAATCACTTGTGAAATATCAGTGAGTGATAAAAAGTAGCAAAATTCACATTTTTATGAATGTGTTATGGTATATTACTTGTCAGAGACAAGACTGTCACTGCAGTTCATCTGTTATATCCTCTGATAGATGGATTAGTGATATAAACTGACTTTAGGTTGTACTGTTGTACTGAGAAATAATCATATGTGCAGACATTTGTGGCTGAAATGCACTACAAAGTCAAAGCATCAACCATCACTAAGACATGTTACTGTGTTTTCTTGTGTGTTGTGTTGCAGTGATGTAATTAGCCAATCAAGGCCCTGAGACAGAACAGAACAATTTTTAAAATTTAAGTGAATTTTGGTGACGCATGAACTCTTGTGCTATGCAGTTCATCCTTTACATACAATATCAGTGTTTTATAGTTGTTAGGCAGCATTGCCTTGTTAGAGGGTAAATGACCATGGTGATTAATTGCATGAGTCGTTTCCTTCTACTCTCTGTACTGTAGGCATTGAATGACTGCACTGAGCGATAAGAGTCTACATACCCAACATACAGCTGAATGACTAGATGACCTCTTCCACTCAACAACCACTGCTGACCTTACTTGCAAAGAAGCAACATGCCTGTTAGTCAGTCTCTGTGTAGGACATGTTTGCAATTTTGTGAATGATCAAGAAATGGAGATTACTTGCGGGGGTTACTTACCCATGTTTTATCTAAAAGATCCAAAGTGAGAAAAGCTGTCACGGTTACACATCTACAGGAGGTTGATGGAATTAGATTTTATTATTTCTGTAGAAATATTTAAACGTGTCTGTAACTACATATCTATAGAAGTATTACAAAAACTGCATTTCTCAGAACTCTACTGGGTAAGATGGGAGGATCATCACAGAAGAACAGAAACCACTTGCATTCTTTCTGTATAGCAGTTTATCTTTCCCACAGTCCACATGCTTAACAGCACAGAGCTAGTGAATTAAGGAAGGTGTGTGCATGTGTGGATTACATAAAATATCTATATTTACATGACCCTTTTTAGACAGACTCCTGCCTACTAAACAAACACCAAAAAAATCATCTTTAAAAAGGGTAAAACTTGCACTGCAGGCTCCATTAAAGCCCACTTAGCCGTCCTGCCAGAGGAAGTGCGGCTTTATAGCACTGTGAGGGTCAAGAGAGGGCAGATGATTTACAACCGGCAAAGGGCTGGACATGCTCAAACACCAGTAAATAATCTACAGGACAGAGTTTAAACAATCTCAGTTTCCACTGCTATCCATTAATTGGACATTAAATCATGACATCATAGAAATAGCTGAGATATTTCAACTTAAAAATTTACTTGGGGAAGCAGATGAGGTCTGTGTGGGCAGAAACTTTTTTCTTTGAGCTGAGGTCATGCTGGTTGTGTGACAATGAGGTCAAGGAAACAGGAGAGTTATAGCTGGTGATGTACTGTTTTATATGGTTTGAAGTTACCACTAAATTTCAAGCTAGCAGACTGATTTAGCTGTGATTTGGATTCATAGCTATTATAGTATCCATTGCAATAGTTATTGTGCAGTTAAAGCTGAACTGACAGCTATGACAGACTTTGCGAGTAGAAATATCAAATAATTTAAGAGGGGTGGCGAGGCAGAAAGGTGAAGACAAGACTGCACTGAGGAGAGCAGGAGGAGTGGGTGAGGAGAAGCAGAGAAGGGAGGAGGTGCTGGAAAGGGGTAAGGGAGGCACCACGGTCATCTTATCAGCCCTGCGAGCTGTGAGTGATCCATGTGGGCTGAGAGAGGAGAGGAGGGTCTCTGTTGTGCCCTGGGATCCAAGACTGTGCTTTAAGGCATGCTCCAGATCTCTATCAGTGTGGGAAAAGACTGGGAGGCCAGAGGAACTGTGCTTATGTGTCTATGTGTGTGTGTGTCTGCACACATGTTTGTTTGGTTTGCGTGCAGTTTCTGCCACTAAAGCAATCAAGAGGGCAGAGGCTTGTGTGCCTGAATGTGTAGTGTGTATGCGGGTGTGTAGTTTCTTAGTTTCTGCCACTAAAGCAATCAAGAGGGCAGAGGCTTGTATGTTTAGAGTGTGTGTGAGTGTGTGTGTGTGTGTGTGTGTGTGTGTGTGTGTGTGTGTGTGTGTGTGTATGCGCTTGGCTGCTGTGGAGCCTGATAAGGACTATAAAAACATCATCCAACAGCAGGCGGGCAGGTTCCACACAATGATAAGACAGAACTTTGACCCCTCACAAGTCTAACCGACCATTTAATTCACACATACACACACACACACACATACACACACACACACACACAGCTTTAATATCAGGCCATAAAGTTAAATATGCTTCTGTGTGTCGCAATTAAATCTAACGTCACTGCCATTCCATTGCTTAAAATGCTAAAACATATCACTCACAGGCAGCTCCAGTCATATGAATGCCTTGTCACCAGATGGCTTTAAAACAGACTGATCACTCATTAGTAATGTCCTGTGCTGAGGGCTCCAGACTATTAGCGATCCTTCATGCCTGCTGGCTTTAACTGCCATCAAAGGATGCTCCCACTGCATGATTTCACTGAGTGAGGCCTCCCAAAGGCAACAAAAACTACATCACACACATCCACCTACCCAGTACGCGCTCCTCTCCAGATGCCAGTTGAGTGATGCAGACACTGTCGTGCCTCAATAAACGTGCAGTGGGGTCGTGGGCTGATGAGGCCACAGCTAAATCGGTGGCAGGTTTAGCTATTAGTTGAGTCACAGATGAGTTCATAAGAGAGGCGCACTCCAGGGGGTCACTGGGTAAATCACGCTCCATTTCACCAATGCATTCGGCTGTACTTACGCACACAAACACACACACTGACGCCACACACACCCAGACTCATGCAGACGCCAGACTCCACGGTGACACACATCAGGGCCACTGTGAGTCACCTGTGCAGCCTGGTAGACAAGCAGCCTGAGTTGAGGCGACACGAGATGTGTGTATGTGACTATGAATGTGTGTGTGCTGCCTGTCTGGCTCCAGTGATATCATCATTAGGAGACAGCGAGGGCAGAGCCGTCTGATGGACGGCACACTCCGCTCCCCTTCTGATTCGGCCACCTCTCACCCAAAATGACCATCATCCCACTACTTCATAAAATAATGACAGAACAAAGAAATGGATGAAGGGAGACAGGGAGGGAGGAGCAGGGGAGACAAGGAAGGTATGGATGGTGTATAAGCAGCCAGGTCGTGGCCTTGTGTTACGCCAGACTCTAGACACGTCCATGGGGAGAAGACCTGGCCTGCGTTTGGCAATCAGCAGCCACTTACACACTACACCAGGAGTGGACACAGACATGAAACAACCATTACATCAATAGTATGGATGGGCTGCACTTTAAAGGTGTACTTATCATCTGCTTTATGACCAACCATAACCACGATGAATAGCAGCTCTAATAAATTCAGATTTCTCAGCTGCTGGTAAAGAGGGAAGAAGAGATAGTACACATGAAAGTGCACTCAGTTTTATCGGTGGGAATTTTAATTTTATACAAAAACTAAATCCACACAAAGATACACACGAGCAAGGCTGAAACTGCAAGTGCTGGAAACATCATTCACATTAACTTTGTAATATCATCATAAATGTAAGGCATCAATTCATGCAATTTTTGTTAGAAATCACCAACAACACAATAAGCGTCTTCTGTATGATAAGGAGGAAACCTTTGACTAATTACTTATTACTCACTCACTCTCCAGTGGTAGGTAATAATTAAAGCCCCCTGGTTTATTACATCAGTATGAAGAGCAATTGAAGCAGTCTTCTGAACTGAACTAGCCGCGAAAAACGCAAAAGGCCCTATTTAGAGCTAGTGTTTAGTTTGTCCATTCTGGCCTACTGTAGAAACATGGCGGTGCAACGCGGTGACCTCCATTGAAGTGGACCCGCTCCCTAAGTAGATAAAAATGACTAATTCTAAGGTAACGAAAACAAAACAATTCTTATTTTCAGGTGATTGTACACAAATGAAAACATACTTATAAATATTATATTCCATTTCTGCCAATAGCTCCTCCTAAATGTTACACACTGGATCTTTAAGATGGGATAATAAAAATGACCTGAAGCAACTTAAAGAGGTAATAAATATCTGAAAAAGAGGAAGATTATTCCAGTCGGATAGAGCTTTGTATTTTAATGACCTGCGTCCAACTTCTGGGGACAAAGAAAAAGGGACGTTGCAAATGTCTGAGTGGATATGAAGATCTACATGGAGCCAAAAACTGTTTCAAATAGGAAGGACAATTAAAATAAACACATTTGAAGATCAACTGAATCCAGTGAAATTGCCTTCTAGATTTAGGCTGCAACCAGTTATGTGATTCATACATGAAACACTGGTGAGTTCAATATGGACACCTCAAAACAAATCTAGTGTTACAATGTACAGTATGTAGCTGTGTTTGTGCGACCTCAGAAAACAGCATCTCAGCTGAAATGCTGAATGCATGAAAGAACATGTCTGAAATGCAGCATATACAATTGTGTGGGGGCAGAGCCGTATTTAGGTGAGGTTTAATTGGTGCAGGTGCACCTCATTGCCGTGATTTACCCACAACTCTCTCCAACTAACTAACACGTGGTACGCCTCTGCCTGCCACAGGAGCATACACGCTAAACTGTATAATCAAAGATAAGGAAATGGCAAAGCAGTGAGGTGGCAGTGCAACATCCTGACCATGCATGAAGCAAGACAGTGAACCAGAAAAATGGATTTCCTTAATAGGTTAACACTTAGTATTTCATTCAGCAATCTTCCAGCCTGTACTTATCTTCGTCTTATCATCAGATACTTGTCTGCCTTTGTAGTGCATTCTAGCTATCACACCACCTATTTGACCACCTTTTTTTTTTACCAGGAATCATAATGAACAAATGTGGCAAAATTATGAGATTTTTCAACACACATCGACAATGCATTATGATTGCATTATGCATTATGTTCATGTGCATTATGTTCTTTTATTACCTCATGCTTTCTTAATGCATTTTCAGTTACAAGCTTTCTTGTTGGAAAAGGCTCTATAGTGATATTACTTCTTCACAGTCATCTCGGCACCCGCCCCTCGCCCGCCTGCCACCCAGCACCTAGCCACATGACCAGAACGTATTGCCTTTGGCCACCATTGAACTAAACCGCAACCTCAAGCACATCCAGGGGAAGACCATAAAATAACCACATGGGTCACAGGACTCGGCTCATCATCTTAACGCTTATTATCAGAGATGTTATCACACACAAACCTGCCTGTCATCTTACCATGAAATGTAGGTCAGCTGATGCACCGTGTGAGGTGGCTCAAATTAATGCTCCTGCTGCTACACTGTGGAGTTTTCCATATACATAAACTAGTGTGTCACTGGGCTTAAGAGCTGCTAATGTGTTTCACACCTTTAGGCTAAAGGCAGTGGTTTGAGTCACAGCTTCCTTTTCCAAACAGTCGCGTCCATCTTATCTGTTGTGACATTGTTCACCACAATAAGGCCCTTGTGCTGCCCAGCAAGGAAAGATAGGTGACTGTTTGCACCACTGTCCTCAAATTTACAGTCGTCATATCGTGCTTTCTTCCCAAGTCAGGTGACAATTTACACATAAATGCAAAGTCAGCTGAGATGCACTGAATCAGATGGAGAGACTCTGGAGGGACTGCCACATGACCAACGGAGGCAGCACAACTAACACTAAATACTTTTCAAAGCAAAGGAATATTTTGGTCTTATTTACATAGCAGTAACTTCAAGTGTGATCCTCAATGAAAATTTTCCTATGTAAAAATGATGATTATGAGAAAAACAAACTGGAGCTAAATACAGACTGGAATGAACTCAAACAAAAATGCAATTTCACCATACATGGATATTCCTGCAAACATAACGTTCATTTTCTCATATTTTGAAAGCCACACATAAAGATCCCATCAATGTACATGTTAGTTCATTTCTATATTTCAGATCTACTATTACTGAATTTTCTTTTGCTGCTTAGCCAGCAAAGCTTCCATAGAACTTGTTCAAAATGGCTTGCTGGAGTATGGGATAGGAGGCAGGGCAGTAAAAAGACAACAAATGTAAATTTCAAATCTATAAAATGTATCCATTTGGCCTGTGAAAACACATAAAACAACACAGAGCTGAACCCACAGCCAATGGTGATCTATACGAAAACAGTTTAATAATACCCCGTTGGCATTAAGCACAGGGTAGTGTGCACAGTGTGGTAGCTAAGCGATATCAGTGGGTCACATAACTCTCACTTTGGACAATGTAGTTACACCCTTAAGAATGTCCTTGACCAAATGCTGTAAAAATACCACTGTTGGACACACTGCTGGTGACCCTTCTCCATTTCTTTACCTGTATATCATTAGACTGTTCTTTTATGTCTTGAATTTTAAAGTGAGCCTTCGACCAAATATTTGAATACAGAATTAAGAGACCAGTATGCTTCAAAGTGCGTGTCGGATAGTCAAATCGCTTCGGAAACACCCTCCCCCCACACCTTTTCGACATCGGATTAGGCGGGCTGTGTCCGACCATTTCTGTAGCTTTCCGAAACGACAATCTGACATTCACACCTACTTCACGCCGTGATTGGACAGTTGTGTGGAGGTGAGAGAGGAGCCAGGGTTTGAACTTCTTTCTCTAGCTCCCTTTTTTAATTCTTGACACAACTATTTCTGTCACTTTTTACGTGAACAGCCAAGTGCATCACTGTGACTCCCTTCAGGCACAAATGTGCGCTGTTATCCCCATATTTAAACGATATCTCGTCTCCACCCTGCTCTCTGACGGCTGGCTATTCACGCCACCCTGGAGTGTGGCCGTTAGGAACAACTATAAATACCTTTTTTCCAACATGGTCAGACAACACGTCTCACAAACTAGTTCTGATTGAGCATAACCCAGCTCTTAGTTGATGTGGCTTTTAAGCACGTCAACTGCAATTCACAACAAAATTATATATCATGTGAAAAAAACACCTGGACTCTAGGTTCTAAAGCTACAACTTCTCCTCTCTATAAGCTGCTCAACATTCGTCATCTATTGATCAACAGGTCGAACAATTCACTCCAAAACGTAAATACACCAAAACCCACTTCATTAAAGCTCATCCCCTGGCCAGTATGCAAATCCATGCAAACACCAATGTAAAGGACACATCGGCTCAAGGCCCAAACAGTCAGACCTTTAAAGCACAAACGCCAACAGCCGATCAAACTTCAAACAATCCCCTTTGACATCCACCAACCTCTACACGTGTTGGACAAGTTTGCCATCTCCATCTAAACTCATCTTAGACCAAAGAGCTCTGCCACGTATTGTGAGTGGCAGAGAAAGCAGAGTGTTGACAGAGAGGATGGAGATGGCAAACACCTCGGGGAGAAAATTGGCTCATGTCCCACATCTGCTCTTCATACTTGGGCTGCCGGTATAGCAGATCTGAAGAGGGATGGAGGTCGTTCTCAAGTGGGTTGAGGGCAAGCTGAGGTCTCTGTGCCAACACAAAGAGTGATTAAATGCTGGAATTAGGGGGACAGCAGCTAACATCAAAACAGAGAGAGAAACCTATCCATCTGGGGGAATCAAGGAGGGTGAGATTAGGTGTGTCGTAAGTCTGTGTGTGTGTGTGTGGTAGTGTGTGTTTCAGCCCCCCACCCCTCACACATAGTGCACTTTGTCAATTCAAACTGTCAAAAGACCTCCCATGAAAAAGGGACACAGAGCCCTTTTAAAAAGGTAGCAGTTGCTCTGATCCCATATCTGTTCTCTGTTTTTGGATTGTATTGGGGACATTAACATGCAAATATCTGCTAAATCCAGCTCTGTCCGAGGCTGAACAGATCTTTCACAGCTCTCTGAAACGACAGAAGATGGCAGGTCAGGGAGGAGTAATCCACACACAACTGATACCACCAATCTAGTGACAAAGGGTTTGAAACAGCCCAAAACAAAACCAGACACCTCTACCAATTGGACAGGTCTACAATAAGAATACTTATAACTTTGATTCATTTTCCTCACATTATTTGCCTGATAATTCTTACACTTTCTATTAAATTCTTTCATATTGAACACTCAGCCTCGAATCCCAGCGGTCTATTTACCAAACAAGTCTCATTTCACACTTTTATATTAAAATGAATAAATCAAAAACATAGAAACAAAACTGACTTAACCTCACATGTTATCTTAAATGATTTCACTACCCACTCAAAGAAGATTCAAAAAGGTGTTTGGCTGAGGTCTGTTGACCATATCACCATGAAGAAAGATAAAAAATCTCCTTTTCCCTTCTTTTACCTTTAATGATGCCGTCTTGTTATCTAGCCGTGCCTCTCAGGGATGTGTCTGCCTCTCAGCCTTTGAAACTAGTTGCATTGTTTTAGGCAAGGTTCATGCTGAGGTTATGGGTAATTGCAATAGCTGTTTTACATTTCAATCGGCAGTATAATCTCCAAGTCTTCATCTTCCCCAACACAAAAACACTGATATCCTCCTAATTCAGCCATTTAGTTGTGATAATGAAGGCATCGGCCCAAAGTTTGCTATATAGCACAAGCAGCTCCACTATTTCTAACAATGCTTTACATGGTGTTTTTTTAGATATACAAATGTACATCTTACAATACTGATGGTTTAAGGATTTTTTTAGCTGTTGCTCTAGTCTTGCATTTTCATTGCATTACCTACCGGAGAAATTGCATCACTGGGACAAATTTTTTTTTGTTCATTATTTCTAAGAAGTCCTTCGTCTACACTCAAACACCTTGTGAAACGTACAAAAGAACAAGGCTCGTCTGTGTGTTTTCATGTCATTCTCCTTATATGATGTTCATTTGACACAAGGATTCCTCTGTCAATTCCTCTAAATGGCTGACCACTTCTCATGAGGTAGAGTAGGCACTGTCTGACATGGCCCCTTGACTCTGAAGGACCCTGAGGTAAACTGGCTGGTCCTCCACTGCTCATGCTAGAAGTTTTATTTTTATTTGTGGCTGGAGGAGGGTGCTTCTCTTTGAGATTCTTAAAGAACAAAACACTTAACAAAGCCTCTTTCTCCTCTCTGGTTTATCAGAGAGTTTCCTTCCAATAATGACTTGGTCCCCCTCCACCTCATGCCACAATGCAAGCCCTCCGTGACATAACTGGGGGCCCGGGTGAATTAGCATGGCCACAATGGATATTGGGCACAGTGACCAGAGCTCCACACTTTACAGTCTATCAGGCCCGGCCAGCGGGACAACCACTCTTCCTAAAGACCCACCTCTTTACATTTCTATGGAGCAACTCATTAGCTATGTAGAATCCCTTCTTTCTTACTGCACCTTGCCTCTTTGTCCGAGGGCCGGTCTTTGTCTTTTCTAAATGATCCCACACAAGGCCCATTTTCTAGTTAATACATATTTACAGCCATGTAAGGTTTTTGTGGGGATCCTGTAGTTTTATTTTGCAGGCCATCGTTCTAGACACCATAAACCCATTACCAAGCTGTTTAGGGTAATTGTTTAATCGTATAGTAGTTCTATTCGGGGAGCTCAATAAGTCGGCATCTTTAGAGCGGGCAGATGGCTAGACAACACATGCTGGGGATTCCCAGGGACAACCCGATGCGTTTGTAAACCTGACTCACGCATTTTTGTTGGAACTGTGGTTGCCAACTGGATAATGGACATGCAAGGAAAATAAAATATACACAAATGTCAACATGTTCAGTACTTTCCCAATTCAAAGCAGTTTTTAGAAAAATCCTAAGCATTTAAAAGGTTTAGTTTAGCATTTGATCATGGCACAAGCCCTACAAAGTACCCTGTAAAGATTCAAGTAGTTTTAGTGGATCTCGTTTTTTCCGAAAGTCAAAATGTTTAAAATGTAGAAAGAGCCTCTTTTAGGTGTGCGTGGGTGGGTGTGTGTATTTACAGTAGCCTCCTGGGGGGTAGGGTCACCCGATGTCCTGAGTGAATTAAAGGGGCCAGCTGTGATACTGCCTGAAAGGAACATGGAGGCAGACAAAAGGAGAGATCCCTGCACTCCCCCGAAAGACAAAAGAGACAGAGACAAGAGGCTGAAACCACACATCATCTCACCATCTACAATGGCCAAGCTCCTGTAACAAGCAGGATAAGGGGGATTGGCGAAGGGCTAAGCCAGCGTGGCCACAGGTTTCAGTGCAAGCCATTAATTCCACTCTGCTTAGCACACAATTAATTTCACTCTCATGCAGCAGCTCAAAGCTTCACGATAAGAAGAGGGCTGATTCAAAACCAAGATTAAAAGGTGAGGCAGTAAAGACTTCACTAAGAAGAGCTCTGAGCAGATGCTCAGACTGAAGAATTGAGAATAGAAGAGGCCAATCATGAGAAAAAGAAAACTGTGTGGAAGGATGGAGTCAAAGACAGTGGCCCTTCACATCACTATAGTATCAACTGTGGCCAACATTTGTTACTGACTCACAACTGACTGACAGCCTATGCCAGTTAAACAATTTGTTAGCACATGCAGAGTTTTTCAATCTTTTTTTCTGTTGACACTGTATGAAAAGATCCTTAGGACTTAGTTGGGATTTGGATGTTATTAACATCCCAACAAAAAAATGAAACAATAAAGTTAACCAAGCCGAAAAAGGTGCCCCTGCTGACTTTTCCATTTGAGCTAATGTGACCAGAGTTAATGCTCCTATGGGCTTAATTCAGCCACAAAAGTACCCAAACCATGGGGATGGCTAATTGTTGGTGGACTAAAGCACCTGCCAGAACCAGAGGGAGCTCAGGAACTGCAGAACTGGTCTTTTCCCAAAGCAGAGCCCATGGTACCAGATTAGATCCCTGGAGTGCAGACATCCTCTTGGCTCCCCTCGTCTTGTGCCCTAATGACTACCCTGCAGGGCACCATGATTTCTGTCTGCAGCCCCTTTTCAGCCATGTAAAGCCAGGTTACTCCCCCAACCCCCAATCATACTATAGCCCCTTTAATACATGGAATCTTCAAGGTTCATCTACCTGAATATTAGACAGACCTGAGTGTGAGGATGCGTTTCCTTTTGTTACACATTGTATCTTAGTTGCAGCATCAACAAGTTTTTACCTGGTGAGTAGTGATGTTTTATATATTGGACTGGCTTTTTAATTTCTGTTACAGCAGGGTTCTATGTTAATATTATGGATAGAGCCACAATTATTTGCACAATATTAGCCATGTAATCAGCTTGTGAGATGAGGCAATACAGAACGTTGCATTTAACGTATAGAGACCGTCCAGTGCAATGTGTCACTAAGCTGCCTTATTCTATTGTCCTCAGACAGGAGGGAGAAAACAGGACTTTTACAAAGGTTGCAAAAGTCTTTCTTTAAAGTCAACTCCGCTGTTTTATAACAGTGTGTGGGATCAAGGAGCATTTAATGTGTTGCTTCCTTGTCTCTTGTGATTGCTTTGCTTGCAACTGTATACAGTATGCAAAAACATCTGCATCTGCTTTACTGACTAATGCAGTGACAGCTTTTATTCATACTAGATGTGTGTAAATGTTGCTAGGTCCTAATTTGTCAATTTGCCGGAGCCGCTATTACAGAAAAGTGACCTGGGTTCTTTTCAAAATAAAGAAAAACAAAAATCCCACTTATCAATATAAACTTAAACAGGAAAAAAAAATCAGTTGTAGTCACAACCTAAACATCCCTTAAAAATTGCACAATGACTCAGTTTCAGATCATGATGACCTTTCTAACTTATCTCTTAGGCTGATGCAGCTCTGCCATTGGCGACATATTTGCTTAAACGTTCATCCATCTCCATACAGTGGCACATACATGAAGGCTGTCAATGCTTTGCCTGTGGGCCAGGGCTGGAGAAGAAAGCTGTGACCTGGGTTTAATTGATGACTAATGCCCCACAACCAATCGATTGGCAAGTGAGGGTCAGAGATAAGAAGCTGTTGGCCAGAAGAAGCCTGTGACCTCTCAACCATCCATCTCTGTCCTCGTCTGGTCCTGCTGAACGTTTGGCGCTCAGTTCTTCCATTAAATTCTCCTCCATTGACAAAGCAGGCAGATGTGGATTTTATCTATCTATGCTATTTGTCTGTCCAGCTTGGCCTATTAGGACATAATACCACGCCCACCTCCCTCTCTCTGTGTAGCTTGGAGACCCTGGGCCATGGCAAAAGACATAGAGGACATTGTACTGAGCCTACAGCTCCTTTGTGTGTCAGGACCCCAAACTAAACTTTTCCAGAGATGAGTAATGGGATCTACTGGCCCATATTGAATATGTTTTGAAGACAACCCTGGGGTTTTGAAAGATAACACAATGGCTAATTTCATAGTGAGATCAAACTTTGGACTTCATTGGATTCCACTTTTTTTTTCTGCCGGAGGAATCTTATTTGTTTATTAATTTTAATTCATTCATTTACAAAATAGCACGTAACAAAAGAAAATGTGAAACATGAATCAATAAAATAAACACATTTACACAGAACTTTAAATAACAAGGGCAGTTTCATGGGAAAAGAAAAAAACGTCTTCCTAATCCTAGAATCACCGACATAAATCCCAACTGTTGTGCATGTTCTGACGTGCTTCAGGACTGAACATTTCTGGGACGACCTGCAAATCTGTTGGATCTGAATTGGACCTTTGTCAAGCATTTGCAAAAACTGTGTTTTGACCTGGTTACATACTCAGCGGCTGAGGTTTACTACACTAGGAAACTTAGATAGTGCCAAAAGAGTTTTCAATCTCAGCAATATACCAACATAAAACATACATACACACACATATGTATATATATATATATATATATATATATATATATATATATATATATATATATATATATATATATATATATATATATATATATATATAGAGAGAGAGAGAGAGAGAGAGAGAGAGAGAGAGAGAGAGAGAGGATATATATGTATATTATATATATATATATACATATACATATATACATATATACATACATATATACACACATATATACATATATGTATATACACACACACACACACACACACACACACATATACACACATACACACACACACATATCTCAGTGATCTCGAGGGAGTGTGCAAAGATAAAAGATCAGCAAGGTAAGGAGGTACCAACCTATTTAACGATACAAACAATAAGATCTTAAAATCAATTCTAAAACGAACTGGAAGCCAATGCAGAGGACAAAATGGGCGTGATGTGATCGTGCTTATGTGTGCCTGTTAAGAGCTGGGCAGCAGCGTTTTGGACCAGCTGTAGGAGAGAAAGCAGAGACTGGCTGACACCTGAATAATGACTATTGCAATAGTCAAGCTGAGACGACATAAAGGCGTGAATCATCTTCTCAAGGTCATTGAAGGAAAGAAGGGTTTGATCTTTGCAAGAACCCTGAGCTGAAAAAAGCTGGCTCACTATGTGCTAAAGCTCACCTACTGAACAGGAGGTATTTGTAAATGCTTGATTCAGATAATGACAGAAATATATATATATGTGACTCAGGACTAATCACAGCATGATGACAAATTTAGGTTAGTAAAGTAAGTGTATGACTATGATGTCAGCATGCAATGATGTTTTGAAAAAAATGGACAGTCGTGACAGATGGTCTGCTAATTATGCATGTGACAGAAGATGGCCACGTAAAATTATATTTATAGCAATTATTGCTGATCCATCCCTTTATGGGACAACCACATCACATCACAAAACACATCTGATTCCATTGCAGCTGCTTTCAGTACACTGAAACTGGTGACATTTCCATCCTGTTGTATTAAATTTTCATCACATTATACCTCTCCCCATACATCTTCTAACATCCCAATTGGGGTGTATAAACCTATGATGTAGGAAAACTCTAAATCCCATTCTCAACAAGATATCCTCTGTCAGTTCAGGTGAGCTGTATTCAGGTGCTTCTCTTTCTCACGCTGTTCTGTAATGCAAACGCTCCCAGCTGAAATTCACTCAGCCTTTCTGTAAGCCCAAAGAGACTAAGCCTACTCCCCAAACAAGTCATTTGCCTAAGCTGCCTGTCAGTCGGGTGCATTTGTTTGCACTGACAGTTTAACTCTGCGGGATATGGAGGATGCTAATTGTGTTGATTGGGCAGGGGTCCCTCAGGTGTGTGTTTGTTGGGGGGGGGCTGTTACCTGTATGAATACACTGGCATGCCCTAGGTTTACACAGAGGCAGGCAGGGAATCACTGGCACACCTTTTCTCTTGATAGGCAAACAGCAGTTCGGGCTTCATGGGGTTAGCATCCTGCAGAGTCTTTCTTAGTTTGGTCTAATGTTAGTAATTATACCACCAGTGTGAACCTCATGCCATTAACAAAACAGAGGTGGAGACAGAGGGAGGAAATGTCGGCAGGAGCCTGAGTTTGGGCAGACCTAGTATATGACATGACAATGTGAATGAATTGGTAAGACCTAGGGAAAACACAAAAGGTTTACATTACATGTAAATGAAGTAATGAATGGCTCATGCATTAAAACAAAGTTTCAGCATATAATAAAAATAGGTTCATATTGTGAATCTTTAACTTTTTTGGATATTACTTTAACTTCTCTAAAACCTCTAAGAGCGGCTTTTCAATTAAGATTCACTACTTTGACAAACACAAAGCAGAAAGCTGGCTTGAAAACAAAGCCCCTTTAAAACAGCACCTTCTTTACCCTGCCCACTTGAAAAGGGCCCAAATTGCAGCATCTAAAACACAATATGGATGTGAGGCAAAAAACACAAAAAAGGCATCTGTGACATAATATCAAAAGGGCCATTTTCTTCTTCTGGAGGGGCTGAAGCCAGTATGGGCCGCAGTGGTCAGCAGCCATTGGAGTGGTCAGCGTGGAGAATTCCCTGTGCTCCATCATTCTGATGGCTGTGTCCAATTGCATTATGCCAGAGCAGCAGGTAGCCCTGGCTGCTGGGGTCGCAGCTCTGACAACTTCGCCCCATTGGCCCAGGGGCTCTGGCCAAGGTTAACGGGTCAGGGCCTTGTCCGGACACAGGCTTGGCTCCTGGCCAATGGGTCGAGTTGGTCAGTGGTGGGTAGCAGTGGTGGTCAGGCAAATGATTTATAGATGCACTGGATGGAGAGAATGCTAAGAGGCTGCACTTAAATCTGGCCAGTTTCTTTAAAAGCACAATATGTTCATGCTTTGCTTATCCCCCACCACAAGCACTTGACTTGAACTTTTTGACTTGAGCTGCCAGCTTTTTAAGATTTTTTTATACATTTAATTTCACAAATCGGATGCCATTGAGTCATCTTTTATTTTTCCCTTGCATATGTTTCCCCTGAAACCTTCTGCTAATGAACAAAACCTGGGCTAGCTCACATCTTCAGAAATGTGGTTTCAAAAATATCTGTCGCCAAAAGTAAAAGACGAGCTTGATCTGTCATTCTGTTGCGAACTGTTTATCGCTTGCCAACCTATTTAAGTGATTCCATCAAACTGGGACACTTCAGAAGTAAGTTTAGAGCCTCACAAGTTTTCTGGTCATGAAAGGCAGGCGAGCTCTGATTGCCCTGAAGGGCGTTTTGTTCTTGTTAGGGTATTGTGAACAGATGGACTTCATACCCACTTGCCCAAATCAAAGATGGCATTTGTTTTTCATGTTGGATGATTTTAGGGCTACATAGACGATGCAAACAAAGCCTTTTTTAAATGATCTCACAAAAATCAAATCAAGAGAGACATTATGCTATCCAGGATTTGCTGATGACTCACTTTAGCCTCATTTAGCTGAACCAGAGAGCATAATGGAGGAGTTTGTTAAGAAAACCAATATTCAAAAGTTAGAAATTATCAGCACAAACAGCTAGACTTGCTTTGTATCATCATACAAAGTAAACATTTGACATCAACATCATAAAACATCAAGGGAAAGAGTTGGCTCGTTCATATTGCTAACAATGTAAACCATGTAACGAACAAACTACGTAATTCTATATGGCCACAAAGACAAACTATTGAGGCGACATTTCCCACATTCAAGGAGTCATAAACCATCCCGTGACTGCAGCAATGGCCCAGCATGTGGTTTATTTTTGGGGGACACACTTAAAGGTCAGGCGGTAATCCACAGAAGTCTGTGAACGTATTCTTTGGGCAGAATCACCAGCTGCCAATTGCACGTGGGTGGACAGTTTGTCTCCACTGGCCTGCAGAGCTGAGGCCTATGGCCATGAAACCTCACTGCTCTTTCAGCTAATTGTTTGTGGGTTGCTTTTAAATTTATTGACAGTCTTGGTGATATAGTGCTTCTATTGTGTGCTCAGCCTATTGTGAACAGCATTAACTATGGCTCCCGCTTCCCTGCTCTTGTGCTCCATGACTGACCAGGGGCCAGAGAGCAATGTGATGCCCAGCGGGAGTGCCCTCTCCGTGGGCAGGAGAGGAGACCTTACAGGTGCCTCAGCCCTTCTCTTAGCAACGCCCTGCTGCTCAAAATTTGTTGTCCCCCTGTGGGTGTCTTTCTGAGAGTGTCAGCTGTGAGGCCCCTGATGGGAGATTTGTTGATATGATAACTCGATTAGGCTCCAGGGTGGATGACATGGTGGCAGCGAGCAAGTGTGCAACTCCCAGGGAGGTGCTGACTCCTCTCCTTAACCTCTCCTCAGGAGACCAGCGTTCTGCACAAGCCAGGCATGTGGCTCCCAAAAGCCCTTTCTGAGCCTCTGGTAATCAGTCTCCCAGGCACAATGGTGCAGTTCACTAACCAAGCAAAGAATCATGATCCTTTTAATAATATAAGTATAGACACAGTATGAGACTATAAGACTTCAGACAAATGAGAACTCACTAATTAAGAGCGCTGAATGTGAAAGTTCCTTATTATGTGGATTTTATTTCAGGATTTATCATCCAAGCTGGCCTCTCTCTCGTGCACCTTATTTTCCTAATTGGCCAGGCACCATTTCCCAATTAACTCTAAAATTGGTTGATGATTGCCCTAAATTGGCATTAGATATCAGCATACAGCTTAAGCAGGAGTTGAGGATGAAGTTATGGACTCTCTAAATTGGTAATTAATTTTAAGCCATCAAAGCATGGCTATTTTAGTCACTGGGGGAGGGATATGGATTGAATCCCAGGTAGTCAGACTGGTATTATCAAGTAAGACTCTAAGGTACACTAATGCGCTCTCAACACCGCTCCACTTCCGGAATAATCTCAGCTCAACAGTGTCAGCCAGGGTTACATTATAAACTCTTTTTACCCGGTGGTTAAGTTTGAGACTCATGGTGGATTTAAATCAAAAGAGCTGTTCTCCCTCGCGAGGCTGCTAAAAGCTCTGGCATATCCGCGCAGGTGTAACAGGGTCAATCATTAACCACTGGAGAGTTAATTAGAGATAAAGTGTATGTTAATGGCAAGGCTTCGCTAACACGTCCAACACACCCGACTTGTACACAAAGTCTGTTTGCTTATGGGTTGTTTGCCACTTGCAAAATACCCAACTTCTTAGACTTACCACAAAACTCCTGGTGCTTAAGGCTAAAGCAGTCATTATAGCATATATTCCTACTTATTCTTTGTCTCCCTACATCCCAAAATTACAGAAGAAAGCTACACAAAGTGATGCTTTTGTCTTCATACAACAGAAACTAAGCTTTCCTCATAACTGTCATGGTAATCAGTGAAAGCTAACAATATGACTTCTAGTTAACACCGTAACCACTCAGGTCTGGAAGATCATTACATGGCAAGAGCGCTCTCCAGCTGTCCTCACACATGCACATAATGGACGAACACACACACACACACACACACACACACACACACACACACACACACACACACACACACCACTATGTCAAGCGCCACAAAGCCAGGCAGAGGCTCAGACAGGATGTAGCACATGTGTATCATATTAGGCAGGCCTTCCCAGCCGGCAGCCCATAGGTGATATTAGATCTACAGCTGGCCCACTCCCTCTGTCTCTCTGAGCTGCTGCCCAGCCTCCAGCCCTTTCAGACTGATATTTCACACATCCCTCCGCCCGTCTCACAGTCAGAGTCACAGGTGGGAATGCCTTCACACAGAGCAACAACAAGAGAGCCTGTTGTAATAAGTATGTGTGTTTTTTTCCCCCACAGAGGAATCGCAGACAGGGGAAGCCATTCAGCGTGCCCCTCTGGGTCACGCCTGAGATGTGGAGGGGCTGACCCGACATGGCCCACATCAAAGCCCTGACGGACACAAACTGGAGCAAGAGAGTTCAGGTGAACGTTCCTGTGTAGGGAAAGCGAGCAGCTCCATGTTTATCCATGGTAGAGAGGAGCTGGAGAATGTTGCTGAGTGCCAGCTCGTCATCCCTGAGCAACTGCAGGAAGTAGCAGCATGATGCTTGCCATCTGTCCACATCTAGGGGGATCATGGGAAGAAGCACAGAGCTATAATATCCTTGTGAACCAAGATGATTTTTCCAAGAGAAAGCTTTTGTAAATATGAGCACCTCAAATGCCAAAGTGATATCTCACAGGTGAGCTTGAAATACTAGACTTCTATGATGGACATTTGTCAGACAACAGGCAGCTTCTACGAGGATCCAAATAAGGATAGAGGGCCCAAACAAGTAATTCATTAATACCCAGTACAGAGGGATACATCAATTCTCATCTGGGCCATCTATAAAGATGTTTCCCACTCCTCAGACCCATCCTCTCTTTTCATAAAGAAGATGCTGGAAAACAACAGCACTGGATGATCCACCCTGTCCCAGACTAATTAGAAGCTTCTGCTTGTGGAGATAGTGGCTGGCTCATTGAGACAAAAAACAAGGTATTGATTTTTGACTAATACCCCCAGCTCTGACTGGAGCTAAACATCAGACAATGACTGGTTACTGTGTTCTTGTTATCAGAGGTCACAGATGTAACAGAGGTGGAAAACAGTGGTGAGGTAAGTGAGGGCCTCTGATGCCCCGAAGAGGTCAAGAGAGATGATTCAAGATTCAATTGAAAATAAAGATGAATTCATGTTGTTTGTTCACTTAAACCAAGTAAATATAGGCAAGAAACCTATTTCACTACAATACAAAAAATACTGAGTTGGAAACAGTCCTGCAAAATCTATATCTGTAAGGTTTAAAACATGTCTTTAAACTATAAAATACAAGAGTCACATCCACATCAGGTACATACAGATAAACCAATAACATGTTCTCTTTTTCTCCATAAGTGTGCATTACTTCCATAATATATGCGCAAAACAGCTAATTTGGACAGATAATGCTTGACCCTGAAAATCAAAATAACTACATAGTATCTATCTCAAAACAACGTCAGCTACAACAAAAAGGCACAATACTTGACACTAAAGTAACCGTGGAAATGGAAAAAACAGAAATAAAGTAAAACTGTAACCATTTCTCTAGTTAGCTTGAGCTTCCATACAGTTTGGAGCCCTCACACATGCTGCTTGGTGTATCGGCCGAGCTGTGATGCATTAATCAGAACACAAATTTATTTCACAGAAGTATGAAAGGCACTCACGCCACCCTCCTACTCCTCACTCCAACACTTGCAGTCATTTTCACACACATTCACACTCACCACACTTCAGCTTGTGGTATTGTGAGTGACGCAAAGAGGGATGTCGTAAATTAACTGCGGTCCTTTAAAAGATGAGATGACTCAAAATATTGTTTTTTTTTTGCATATTTCCACAAAAAGAGCAGTGTCACATCTGAGATCCAGAGACCAGAGAAAACAGAACTCAATGATACATGAAAATCCAAATCCAATGCATATGACATATGCATATGTCATATTCAGGATTTAACAATGTAATTGATTAATGTAAGTTCTTTTCTTATAAATGAGACGGTGTAGTCCCTCATTCATCCGGAAGTCATTCTCAATTGTGACACAATTGAGAATGACTTCCGGATGGGAGCCGAAACGTCTTGATTCTGAAAACAGTGTCCAGATGACTACGACTGAAACCTTTTCTACGATTTTCTTGTAAATATCACAAGACAGACTCATTCAAAAGTTAAATCTGGGAGATTCAATTGGTATTCCAACTGAAAGGGACTCAAGATGCAGTGTATGAAAGAGCCTTGTGTTCACTGGAAATGGACTGCAAATAAATTGTCTTACTAATGCAATAAAGCCAAATATGTGAATAATTCTGATGACAAAAGAGGGAAAAAATATACTACAATCACTGCATGTTACGTTTATTACATTGATAGGAAATGTATTACGCTAAAAGGGCCATGACAGCATCATCTGCTAATCGTTTTTACCTCATAGGTTTATTACCCTGATAGAAAGTCAATGCATTAACAGCTATAACACAGATTACTGACCATATGCCTTACTCTAGTTGTTTGAGAATATTTCCTTTTGTAGACCTTTAAATCACCCTGAAATCAACTTGATGACTCCAGACCCAGGTCGAGTGATCCATCTATAAAGATTTGGATTCCAATTAACATACCGATTCACTCACACTAAACTCATATGCATGTTATGAAGACCTGTCAGCCCACTTCTAACCTCACCCCTAATAGAAAAATAAAATAGTAAAAAAAAGCCGTAGAAAAACGCTACACTGTCCAGTTTTTATCTTATAAGGTACTTTCTACTCTTCGATATCATTAGGTGCTTTCTTTTCAATGCTCAGTTTTTTCAATGCTTTCGTGACTCAAACTAGTGACTTTCTGGTCACAAGCCTCTAACATTGAGACATGTGTACTTCAAAGGCTCAATATTATCAGTACTTGCTGGTTTATACCATATTTTTTACTAGTCTCAGTCCCATCATAAGTTGCACCAAACATGCACACAGCATATACTATGATATATCAATCAGAATTCATCCAAACGTTCGATATGGGAAACCACGATTTGGAGAATAGGCTTGTCATGCATTGGTGACACATATTAATTGAGTTTCTGGACACAAACAGTCTGGCGGTGAGTGTCATGGATGACTTCATCACCTTTGCAGCAATGAGTGATTATTTTAGCAAGTACTTCACAGACGTCAACACTGATGAGTAGGTCTGACCAATTTAACCACGTGTCATGAGCATGTGCAAGCTTCACGTCAAGACTGAGGAGCAATCAATGGCAAAATCCTCCATTCAGTAACTGAAACAGCGCATACTTCAAACCAGCTGTTCAACCTGATTATCAAGAGGTTCTGTTTCCCTTTTCGACGGTGGTGACAATATGAGGGTTTGGCATTTATTCATACAAGAACAGAACCACCCTGTGGTTCGCTGAGAGGGGGCGTAATTGGATAGACCTACAACCAATAAGTGCAACAAAACGTGTGACATTACGTAGCACAAGTTGAGGCGGTGCTTGGTCCATTTTCAAGCAGGAAAGAAATGGCGGCCTGGTCACAAACTTTCTCAAATTACAGCTAAACAGTACACTAAAATGTGTTTCTGAAAACATTTCAAGCGGGAAATAGGCAATGCAGTAACAGAATCTTGATTCATATTTGATCAGCACTGCGTAGTTTGACAGTTTGATCTGAGTTTCGTGAGCCTGGTGCGTTGCGCTGGACGGACCTGCAGACTGGACGCAGGCCCAGACCTACAACCAATCAGAGCAGCGAAACATGCAATATGTGACTTTTCAAATAGGGGGCAGGGAGGGGGGTTGGTTGGTGACAAAAGCTGCCACCATATACGTAGCCAGCCATCAGATCAGAAATTGGAAAATTCAATTGCAATAGGCGAGTTTCAACATGTAGAGAGCAGTTGCTATGCATATTTATAACACAATATGTAGAATTCAAATACTTTGCACTGAAATGTCAAGATTTGGACCTGAATCCAAAGACAACACTAATAAATACCCATAAACATTGGTTTTCAGGGTGGTTTTGGGGTTTAGTTACTCTTTTAAAACCACAAGATTGACCTTCGCAGGGTGGCTGGGGGTCACCATTAGAGACAAGGTGAGGAACTCAGACTTCTGGGAGTAACTAGGAGTAGAGCTGTTCTTGCATTCTTGTCAAAAGGAGTCAGGAATTTGATCATATATCTTTTCTGGTCTGGGAACATCATGTGATCCCTCAGGCAGAGCTGGAGGATGTGGCTGGGGAGGACGTCTGGGCTACCTTGCTTATCCTGCTACCACCACGATCTGGATAAGCAGGTCAGGATGGATGAATTTACTGTAAAACAATGTAGGAAATACTGTAGGCGTCCATGAGTACAAAAACACTTCAAGCTGCTGCGGCACACATGTTCTACCTGCCAGATCTTCCACTTCAGTTCTGTCAAGGGGAATCAATTGTTCCTTTCTTTCTCACACATATACGCATACACATGCAGGCCTGGGACAGATAGGGCCAATTCTACTCTGTGCTGAAGCCAGTTGTGTCTCAGGCACGCACAGCTTCACTTTAAGTGCACACACACACACACACACACACACACACACACAGTGTAAAACTGTGTGGTTTTCTAACAGGCAATGAAATGTGTAATACAGCAACAATTCTTGTGAACGAATTGAATGCTACAGCCAAATGTAAACTAAAACATTTTCCTGCTAGCCATGTTCCCATTATGATCCCTGTTATTAATGCGACCAGAATGAGCCATTTCAAAGCTATATAAAGGAATTTTGCTATATCATCTATCAAAGACATTTCAGAAGTAGGCTGGCTCTTATTTAATGTTCACATGGAACATGAACTATCTAATCACACACAGACAATAACACATTTCTCCCTCCTGCCGCTTTAAAGGAACCCCAAAAAAGCCCTGAATCTAACCAACCAACACAACCCACCAAGCAGAGTGTGCGCAACATTGCAGATTGCTGAATCAAAGACGAATGTTTTTATTCATTACTTAGAAGAAAAAGAAAATACAATCATGTCTACTTTACTTCAAACAAGTCAGCCTAAGAAAATTCACGAGAGACCGAATTCCTGTCTGAGCAGATGAATTTATTTTCTTTAACCAAGGGATGGCTTTTCTGTGGGTGCATCCCAAATGAGGGGGTCAGACAAGTTAAGGCTTGTCCCACAACGGACACATGTTCTCCATTGTCAAGCGGACTTCTTTCCCAGCCAGAAGATCAATGCAACCTGTCAGAAGTCACCCACTTGCTGTCAGACCTCAGAGTGATGCTTTAGGGGAGCTGGGGTTAGGGGAGGAGGAGGGCAGCAAATTATGTAGAGGAATCTCATAGGGCTGTCTGCATTTTTGCATTTTAATTTCAGAAGAGGTGGGGGGTAATGGTTAAGAATCGGGACCCTCTGGAGGTGGCCAGTAGCTTCCTGCAGGTAGCACAAACTGGGGGCAGATGAGAGGCTAGCAGATGTGGCAGATACTTTATGTTGGCATCTGTTGCTTGCTACAGCCACAAACTGCACTTGGTGAATGAAGAAATGTAGATAAAATGAGAATTTCTATGAGTGAAAAACAAATTACAACAAGGTGGAAAACAAGAGGAAGTTCTTAAGTCATTGATACTGAGCAATAATTAAAGTCCAACAGATATTTAGGTCAATTTGTGCTATAAGACAATGAAAATCTTACTTGTTTCCTTAAATTAGCACTGCCAGGACAGATAATAGCACCTGCGTATAAAACACCAGAATGGTAATTATGTCCGAGAAGTTACGGTCAGTTTAAGGTCAGTAGTGTTTACTCCAACCACCACCAGCCTGGCTGTCAATCAGTCAGGCCCAGATCTAGTGGCCATATGTGATGTATAGTCAGTGTTTGGGTGCAGCAGGTCTGATGGACAGCTGCCCCTCCTCAAGCCCCGGCGACAGCACCTGCTTTGTCTGTTGGCTCTGTTGACACGTGTCTCTCTTTGAGGCCCCACGCAATTCCCCCACTGTCAGAGCCACGTGGGGCCTCACGAGGAAAACACATCCAGGGCTTTTAGAGGGTGCTGACTGACCGACAGGGGCTATGTAAGGAGGGATGGGAGAGGGTTGTTGATGAAGAAAGGATGGATAAACAAGATAAGCAGGACAACTAATCGTCTGTAAACTTTACGGCCCGTAACAGATGAGCAGAGCTGTAGCAGAAAGGAGGTGGCCAGGGCAGAAAGGAATGATTGGCGGCTAGAGGGGGCAGTGGCCGGGCAGCTGTCAGTCATCTGACTGAAGCCTCGGGCACACCTGTGCACTGCTCTAGTTGACCCTTTTAATGGGGGGCAGCGTGATGAGTAAAGCAGGACGGGGATGTTGTTATTCTGCATTTAAAAGGGCTGTTGACCCCAATACAGATCACCTGAGTGATAGCAGAGCGCTTCAGCAAATCAAAGGCATTGTTGTGACCTCATGCATTTTATGGCCCTTCCAAATTTTCCGGCTATTGACACACTGAGGAGTAACACCCATAATTAGACTCAGCAGAAACAGACGGTTACTTTGTTTAATTTCGAGCCCTTTATTCTCTGATCACAAAGGTCTGTTGATTCCCAATATAAAAAAAAGGCGAGTCCACAGTGCAACATTAACAACATTCCAACATAAAGATTTACAGTACGCCAAGAGGGCCATGACAACACATGTAGCTGTCTTCAAAATTATATAAAATGATATTTTGAATTTTTTCACACTGTACACGGCTCTATGTATTCACATTACTGTATATACCCTATGTGACATATTTCATGTAAATATCAAACACTACTCATTCTGGATCACCGCCCTGTGTTGTTTCCACTAGGCAGGCAGACTTTCTCATGCTAAACAAAGGAACTCATTCATTGACCGCTGAGCACGGGTGAACAACTGTACAACAGGAGTAGGTGTGGGAACATGAACCATCTATCCTGTCCACATCTGCAGCGCACTTCCTCCCCCACAGATGAGGCAGCTGTTGTACAGTAAACTGTGCCGTGCGGCTCCCTCCTCAGTCAGAGCACTTTCCCCATTGTTAGGATGAAAAGCGCCGCAGCGGTGGTGGCCCCAGTCCTCAGGAGCAATGGCTGGCTGGAGCTTATTTTGGTTGGGCTTGCCCAAATAAACACACCAGGACCTTGCAGCCGCAGCTGTGGGCCTCTCCCTGGCTGACCTCCTCTCCTGTGACTCCTCCACTCACAGAGAGAAAGAGAGAGAAAACAAGCGAGGGAGAAAGAGACAACTAGCCCGAGCCAAAACCTGCAGAGGTTAGAAGGGCCAAATGCCTTTTATTATCAGAGTCAGGTCTTTCCCACGCCTGCAGGCCTCGTGTGTGCAGCCGGTGGCGTGCCTGCTTGCCAGATAGTGTTTAGCTAACTCATCTACAGTCATCCTCCCACCAAGGGAGGGGGGTGAGGTTTGGTTTCTCACTGCTGGACAGAGAGGAAGGTTTATTCAGCAAGTTTCTGTGCAAAGACTGAGAGGTTTAAAACCAAGAGGGTGAATGGAATGCAGAATGCCTTTCTTCTTTTAACCTCCTGCTCTCAGAATGGATGAGAGTGTGAATTTGGAGTTTGACAGCTGAATAAATTGGACTAATGGGCTGAGCATG